>NW_007580715.1:0-4579 GCF_000690725.1 Stegastes partitus | reverse complement strand
CTTAAATTACATTTATTTTAACTTTTCCTGCAGCAACAATGGCGAATGCACCAGAGAACGCAACAAGCTAGCAGGTTTTTCTATGAAGCAAATGGCAGGAGATCAAACATTGTTCCTTGCGGGACGCCCTTATCTACGTCTGATGGGTTTGATTTGAAGAAAACCCCAAAACAAATCCTGTTTACTGTGTGAGCAGCAACTGTGGTAAATGATAAATGGTCTAACATATAAATACCGTATATGACTGGTTGTAATTCAAGCGTTGCCATCACACATGACAAACCACATCAGAGCAGCCTGAGGACATTTCCACCACATCTTTGACCAACGAAGCTCTGGTTCTCCACAAACTCCTCCTGATCAGTTCTTCCCTTTTTTTTTTCTAACCATCTGATCCAAGACAACACAGTTCGAACGCTCCGCTGGACCAACGTCCAATCAGAAGCCTCGCACGAGCAGCGTCACCACAACAATACAGGCCGGTCGTAATGAGGTTTCAGATCTCTGCAGCTGTTATTCCCACTAAACCGAATCACGGAGATCTCTGACTGCGCTTCGGCTGCTCAGAATGACGTTATAGATGCATGTAACGGTAACTCTGGAGGGTCCAACTCAAGTTATTAAATGTTCAAATGGGTCGGCACAGTGCAGCTGCAGAACCGAATCCTGCACCGTGATGGAAGCAGAATAACGGCGTCTCTACATACTGGTACTACAGATATTTTGCCATTTACATTTTTAATTTGACTTCATCCAGGTCTCCTATCAGCTCTCTGTAAATGCTGCCTGCAGCCTTTTGTTTTTTTACACATTTTTGCCAGCTGACTGCTAATTGCAGTTGAGTCGGTCGTAGCCTCTCAGTTGCACCAGCGAGTGCAGAAATTTTTGCTTTTTGCAGAATCTAGTTTCCACAAATGATCTATTTTTGGCGTATTTTTAAAAAAAGACATGTCGAATAAATGATTTTGATGAAACATCCTGCTTTTGAGCTTTGATTTGGTTGTTTTTCCTGACAAAACCAAATGTGATTTTAAAAATAAATAAATAAAAATAACGCCTTTTAAGCTGGTTTTGGGGTTTAGAGAGTTCAGCACCATGATATGATGACGCTCGGTGTCAGAAACTGCAAAGTGGGAGCAGCAGTTCAGATGACTAACAAAAGGAAGCACAAATACTTGAGAACACAATCACCAAAGCAGTCGTGACTTGCAGGCCTGAAGTTGAAAAGCTGCGTCACTCACATGTGAGTTTATTGAATCTGCGGCCTGGAAGCAGCCGACAGACTCCGAACACAAGCTGTTCGCCCAAAACGTTGCGGCTCCTCCACTGAGTGCCCAGACAATGGCAGCAGTGTGCTTTTATTGTGTCTGGTTCGGGGCCAAAACTAAATTAACTTTGTGTCCGGAGCTCAATGGGAGACATGAAAAGAACCGGCGGTGTCCCGGCCGACAATGAACCGCCGGCCGTCGCTGTCACCTTATTTAAATGAGCTCCATTGTGCTGGCAGCGCTCATAGCATCAATGGGCGCCGGGCGCTTTATTTCCCTCCGCTCGCTGTTATGAAGCAGGAAATGTGGCCATATTTCCATAATACGAGCGCGGCGGCGATCAGCGAGGCCACGCCGCTCATCGTCCGCACTCGATCCCGACGCCGTGTGTTTACTGTACAGAAACGCCCAGCGGCACGTCGCACTTAAGCCCTTTATGGCGCCGTAAATCTGGAAGAAAGCTCCGCAGGTTTCCATCAGCCGGCGAGCTGCTGCCAAACACAGACCGTTACAGCGAGGTGTCTGATTCCTGACAACAAGACTTCTGCAGCAGAGTCTGAATCTGGAGCTCAACGTGTCGACAAATCTGTAATTTAGCTGAAGTTTATGCACGTCTCAATTAAAACTGACTCACATGTGGGTCAAACAGCTGTTAGTCAGCTGGACTGTGGGCTGTTTTCTTGTTTGTTTTGTGTCAGAAAACGGCAAAAAATCAGTTTTTCCCAAAGTCCAGGATGTTGTGTACTCCAACTAGCCAACTAGCCGCATTAAAAAGTAATTCAAGGGACCTAAAAATACATTTTCACAAGACAGAAATTTTAATTAATGCATTTAAACGAAGCTTTTCAGTTGTTTAAATAAGTTTTAATGACATAATTACGTTGCTAATTGCACCAACTTAAAATCATCTAAACTTTCATTCCTGCTTAATTGATTCAAAACAAAAATTTTAGTTGTAGCAACTTGAAGGAATTTTTCTCTGGATTTCAAGTCCCTGAAAACGTGAAAATTTGTGTTAATTAATTAATGACACATTAATTGTTTTGATGAGTCGTGTCGACAAATAATAAAGTTTGTCTTTACACATACTTGAAGTTTTGTGTAATTTAAACTGACATCAAAAATGTAGGTTGTTTAAAATTAATTAAAATTGCTTCCCAGGAAGTCCATGAAAACATGTCTTTTTCATTATTGATGAACCTTTTTTCAATTACAGACGTCCTTTTGATGAGCTGTGTTGACATAATAAAGCTGGTAATTACACCAACTTAATATTTTGTGTAATTTAAACTCATATTCCTGCATCAACGGACTCTAAACAAAACATCTAAGTTGTGGTAAACAAACTGAATCAGCTCGACAACTGAACTGTTTCTTGGGATTTCAAGTCAAATTTAAAAACTTGTATTTATGCTTCTAATTATTCAGTCATCGGTCGTTTAAACACCACTGGTTGTAGCGGAAAAGCTAATTGCGCTAGCTCAAGATCATTAGTTGGTTGAACATGATTTTATTTGAAGTTGTCAAAAGTCAAAAAATAGATTCAAAATGTTGTTGTTTGTGCTTGCTGAGGCTAAACATTTGTTTTTTTGTGTATTGCAAGTGGAAGTAGTTCTCCTTCACCTTCAGAAACGACATTTTAAATTTAAAATGTTTGACGAACGATTTGAATCAACGAGTCGATTAATCTTCTGTCTGCACCAAAACAAAGCTCCTATAAAGTCTTTTAAGATGTTTTTATCTCTACAGAAACAAAAAAAGTACATTTGTTCGTCTGTTTGTGTGCATTTATGTCTTTACTCGATGAGGGAAGCTAAACGTTACTGATTTTAAATGCAGCAGTGACGTCTCTGTCGGCCTTCTGCTGCCATCAGGCCGATTGCTGCGCCGCTAACTGCTCGCCTTCCTCTATTAATAACCATCATCGGGCCGAGCCGCCCATCTGCAGCAGAAACAGAACGCTTATTAAATAAAAAGCGTCGTTGGCGCTAAATCGGAGGCTCGGAGGAACGATTCCGACGTTTGTTTGGGGAGTTTTTATCTGATAGAAGTTAAAGCATCACAGCAGCCTGCAGTCAGATGAATCACAGACGAAGTTCTAAGTCTGGCTGAAATAACTCGATGCTGCTGATATCACATGAATATGAATCAGGAGAGTCGCGGTGCCAAGGCGGTGGTGGGTGGAGTTCGTCCGACTGAGCTGCAAACTTTGGATCCAGTGTCGGCTCCCGAATCACGACGTTGGACCGAGAACCAAACGCCAACCGGAGCTGCAGCCAATCTGAGTTCATTTCTTTTCTTTGTTTTTTGCTGAAAACTGGGACGTAAAACCTGCTGAACCCTGTAACGGCTGCACAGATATCTGATATCGTGGAGAATCTTAATCTGGCGTCTAGTTTTTAGAAGAATCCTGCAATTATTTATTAAAAATAAAACAACAGGACAAACTTTTCTCCGTTTTGAGGGCAGAAGACAGAATCCAGGACGAGGACATGAAAAGCAGACTGACATCGAGAAACAATGAGTATAAATAGTTTGTACGTTAATTATGAGCTCCGCATTCTGTTTAATCCTGTAATTGATTAATTCTGTGTGCACAAGTCAGACGTGATGACGCTGAATTAAAGCAGTCGGAGTCGTTTTCACTTCATGCGACAATAATCTGGAAACTAATTTATCCTCCAGCAAAGTAAAGCCGTCGTTTAGCTTTCTGCTAACGTCTGTCAGATCGATGGCGTTTATCCAGAAACGTCGCTGCTTCCCGTCTGAACCCAAAGCTGCTGTGCATCTGTGCAGAAAACAAGCGTCTGGAGTCCTCAGACGTTGGCGTTCTTCCCCAGCGGAGCGTCGTTCGGTGACTCTGTGTTTTTCTGATCGGAGCTCTGCACAGATCAATACCGATTATCCAGCTGCTCTCATGGCTGGAAACTCAACAAAGCACCGGAGACGCGAATCACCGCTTCAGAAGAGAAAACAGGAGCATCTGAGAGTCGGGCCTTCAGCTGGTCGTTAAAGCGACAGACGAGTGTTAACGCAACACAATCTGTTGGAAGGATTGTGTTTGTATCACTAAAGACGGTCACGTGTTCGTTCACTCCGACTTCAAACTGAGCCCCAAACACCTCGCTGGCTGAACAGCTGCTTATCGCATGACGCTACAATTTACAGATGTTCCCTGAACGCCTCACGGGTAGAATCCAGAGGATCTCCATCAGCTCATCAGCTGTGAGGCCAAAACTAGTTCATTAAAATAAGGTGCTGGATTGACACAAGTTGAAGCCCAGTGAGTTTCTCTACATGGACCGCAACAC
>NW_007580714.1:2922-6145 GCF_000690725.1 Stegastes partitus | reverse complement strand
TGCCAAAGGGCTCCAGATACATCGTGTCCAGTATACCGAGAGGGACAGGACTGACAGACACTAGTGACTCAGCAGCTTCTACTCTGCAGGTATGGAAAAACATCTAACAAACTTGTGTTCCTTTCAAATATGCTTATTTTTTGAGTATTTTAGCCAAATACAACCATAAAGAAACATCTGAAACATAAGCTTTCAGAAGACACATTGTTTGGATCCTGCAATATGGTCGATAGCAACTTGGTATTATTTTCAGTATCTATAGCTCTCCCCATCAAATGTATAAAAAACTTAAAATTTTAATTGAATAATGTCTCATGTGTTTAAATACAGAAACACATCTATTAACTTCATACACTAGGAGTCACAGATGACATTCAGATATCATTTGAATATGGCTATGACTGTATGATTTTAAAATAGATAAGCTCAGTAAATATATGTATGGCCCTTTCAAAAAAATAAAATAAAACATTCTCTCACTTAGTGTGTAGGTATGGCTTATTTTGGAAATGTCTAAGTAACTTGATAACTGTGTCTACTCCATTTGACAACAATACGAATTGTACAAACTTAATTTACCATATTTGAGTGGTTTTACACACAAGTCAGCGTGTAAAAGTCAAACAAAAGGGAAATTCATATTGTAATGTATATTTACAGCCATAAAATATGATTTAACAAGTGTGTAATTGAAATGTAATTTTAAAAACCCACATCTTTATACTTTTTGAAACACTACAGCCAAAAAAGTTATTTAAAACTGAAAGGGACTTTTTTTTCTCTCAGAACAAAAAGAAAATCAAGAACAAAACGCAGACAAAAACAAATGTCAAACAGTTGGTATCACTTTTTGTATTCATCACGTTTGGTTTTAGGTGGCTCGGTGGTTAGCACCGTGGCCTCGCAGCAAGCCGGTTTTCGTCCCGGTGAGGACACCTGGGATCTTTTTGCGTGGAGTTTGCATGTTCTCCCTGTGCAGCGTGGGTTCTCTCCGGGTACTCCGGCTTCCTATCACACAGTCTAAAAACATGTTGAGGTTAACTGGTGATTCTAAAATTGTCCGTAGGTGTGAATGTGAGTGTGTTTGCTTGACTGTCTCTAAGTGTAGCCCTGCGATGGACTGGCAACCTGTCCAGGGTGTCCTCTGCCTTGGACCTGAGTCGGCTGGAATCGGCTCCAGCCCCACCGCGACCCTACTGAGGATCAAGCGGTATATAGATAATGGATGGATGTTTGAATTTTTTAATCATTTATGAGACGCAAAGATTCATACAGGACTGTTCACGTCACTGCTCTCCACAAAAACTCTCAATGACGAAGCCATCGTTGTCATGATCACTGGAGGCTGTGGAGGCAAACATATTAGACGCAAATCTCTGCTCGTAACGTAAAAATAGTTATGCTTCTTTAAGACCCTCGTTGCGTTAGTTGTCCTGAATTTGAATTTCTCCCTGCACCTCACGCAGCAGGTAAAAGCCTATCGTCCACTTGGCTGCAAATTTATCAGTTATAAGTGTAGTGACTTCCACAGTCGCTAGAAAGGCCGAGGATGGGTTCTGTCTAATTGTATGACGCGCTGTCGCTTCCTAAATAACGCACAAAGATCGGGTGCGTTTCTCTCTTTTTATTAAAAGTGATTTGCGATTCGCAGGCATTACATGGTACTGGGAGGGATGTAGGCTACGGTAAACTTGTCAAAAAAAAAATAAAATTAAGACAATATATGTATGCTTAGCGTAAGTCACTCAAGCGCGGCGGTCAACAAAAATTACGGCTGCCCAGCCCTCCTCTCTCTGGAAAAACCACCGCATGACTGACTGTCAGCCCTGTTGACACCTCAACCTGTCACCAACTACACCCACGTGACCCATGCTCCACATTACCATGACAACCAAATAAAACAAACTATTAACCCAGTGATCAATACTCAAAAACAACATTTGTGGCGCCTACAATAAGAATAAAGTAATACTTCATGTCTGCCGTTATCTGATCAGAGATTACATATCTTCATCACTCTGATTATTCTTCTCAGGAATATCTGCAGATTGACTAATTTTAAGTTTACACCTAGTCAGTAAAATGATTTTTAACGTGTTTAGTGTTGAACAGTCTTCCAGCATACAATAGGTGGCGATGTTTGCTATATTAATCCCCAGGAGCTGCAAGCCTTGGCAGCGAATTGTTGTCAGTAGGACAGAGTGAAGAAACCGCACAGCTCCCTGGAGCTGAAATTCTCCTCTTTCTTTCTTCATTCACAAATCTTCGGGAAGAAATTAGGAATATGTTGGAGATCAAAGCCTTAAACTCAAATTTAATCACCACTGGAGACGTACATTATATTGGGTGAATTTCGGTGCACGGAGACAGCAAGGCGGCCTTTTATAACAATGGAGTGCTGGACGAGGTACGTGCTGCTCGTAGTTCTGATTATGTTCTCTTTTGTTTCTCAAATATCGACTTCAGTGACTCATTACTCCATACCAGAGGAAATGAAAGAGGGGTCAGTTGTCGCAAATCTTGCTACCGATCTCGGCCTGGATGTAAAAACATTGAATCAGAGGAAGATGCGTCTCGATATCATCGCGAACAAAAAATATCTGGATGTGAACAAAGAGACTGGTGAACTGTATGTTGTAGAGAAGATTGACAGAGAATATATTTGTACAACCAAGTCGTCAGAGTCTTGTTATCTGAGACTGGAGGTAATACTGGAAAATCCATTACGAATTTTTAATATTGAGGTGGAAATCTTGGACATGAACGACAACGCCCCGCAATTTCGGAGAGACGCCATACATCTAGATATATCTGAAGCGACGCCAAAAGGAGAGAGATTTTCTCTCAGCAATGCAGTTGATCCTGATGTAGGAACGAATTCAGTGAAAACATATCATCTGAGTGAAAGTGAATATTTTAATATTGAAGTTCAGACTGGAAGAGAAGGGTCGAAGTTTGCCGATTTGATATTGAAAAAGGCTTTAGATCGAGAGAAGCAGGCTGTTCATAATTTAATACTCACAGCTGTAGATGGAGGAACACCTGCTCGTTCCGGAACTGCCAGTGTAATTGTTCATGTTTTAGACACAAATGATAATGCTCCTACATTTGATGAAGTCAATTTGAGTGTTAAAATAATGGAAAATTCTCCGATTGGAAGCCTTGTTATTCATCTCAATGCAACAGATTTAGATGAAGGATCAAATTCTGATCTGACATACTC
>NW_007580714.1:0-1367 GCF_000690725.1 Stegastes partitus | reverse complement strand
AAGGGCTCCAGATACATCGTGTCCAGTATACCGAGAGGGACAGGACTGACAGACACTAGTGACTCAGCAGCTTCTACTCTGCAGGTATGGAAAAATGTTGATTAAACTTGTCTTACACAAAGATATGCTTATTTTTCTAACATTTTTCTAACATAGAGCTACTGAGTGTGAAACATGGCATTCGTTTACTAACAGATATTATATGCTGCAGTGTGGAGGATACTGGTTTTGTATTCTTTTCAAGATCTTCAGATGTAGCCATCACATATATACAAACTTAAAATTTACATCTGTAAATGTTTCATGATGTTGAGTACAGAAGCAGATCAACTATATTCATTCCAAAATTAGTTAAAGTTGATAACTAGACATAATTTAAATGTTGCTATGATTACTTGCTTAAAGAATTTGTTGATCCAACACATTTATAGACACTCGTGCCATTTACAAGTTTTCCATTTGATAAATTGACATTTTTAAAACCAAATATAGGACTAAGAAGCTGACAAACATTTCTCAGTAACTGTCACCTTTGTGTTGCAACTTTGAACAAAAAAAAAACTTTTCTAAGATGAACCCTTGATTCTCCCTTATATATATGGACATTTGGTGGATTTTTGTATTTTAGAAATGATGTGACAACAATCAGGTTATGCTAATCGAGAAGAGGCTGCATCAATTAATGATTTTAGAGAGAACTATCCATTATTTTCTCAACTTCAAAAAAATATGTATATAATTCCCTTTCTTAACAGTGTATTCTCAACAGTTTCTCACATTGGTACTGTTACTGAGGATAGCAATGCATGATGAAAATAAGTACAACCATGAGAAAATACATAATTATCTTAGACAGAGGAACAAAATTTGAATATAGTCGTGTTAAAACAATAAATAACTTCTGAAAGACTTAAGTAATTTAGGGAAAAGAAATAGCTGCAACATCAACAAAATACGATGATTATAACAAATTTAATAGTGCACGGGATTTTATAGTGATGCCTTATCAATATTTAGTGACATCTCGTTTTACTTTGTATAAATATAGAGGGTGGCAAAGCTTCATGACATAATCTCGTTAAGAACAACACAGTCTCCGTATCTCTGTAAATATTTGCAATGGGTATTCAATATGATTTAAGACTGAAACAGGTAAAGTAGGAAGTTATGAAGCATCATATTAAACAGTTTTCAACAACTTAAGGGGTGTCGCTGTTTTGTTAGTAAATTGCCAGTCTGTGACCACGATGACGGTGGAACGTTGTCATGAAGTGACATCATAAAATAAGGGACAGCTCCGTGGTGCTGAAACTCCACTGCGAAAACGCGCTCCCACGTACCGCGCCTACATATCTTCTGGATTACGG
>NW_007580713.1:1835-5251 GCF_000690725.1 Stegastes partitus | reverse complement strand
CATCAACTCATCAGCAGCCAGCCGTACAAATACGGGCAGCTCACAGACCTTCAGCGCCAGATGATTGTGATTCCTCACCGTGGTACAGTCAGGCCGCTTAGCAGCAACCTCTTGTGAAGCATCAAGCTAAGTCTACCGTTTTCGAGTGTCTCAAGTTCATTGTTTTTCTCCTCTGTATCTCCAGCGTCTCATCTCGGCTCCAGCTCCAGTGCTTCTCCCCACACGCCTGCCTCTTCTTCTCCCTCGAGCACACATCATGGGAACCCACAGCCACGAGCACCTTCACCCGACGGATCCCCACTCAAGCACCTTCACTGGGAAGAACTTCACGGGAAAAGGATTCGCACGAGCACCGCTCCTGGAGCACCGCACCCCCACCTACCACCTGGGATCTCCACCACGACACCCCCACTGGATTCCTCCACCTGGACACCCTCAACTTCCCCCTCCCTTGTTAAATAAATTTTTTCCTTTAACCTTTTCTCCTGCCTCTCTTTTTCGTTGGGTCCGCCCGCACAGATTCTGAGCTCGGGTCATCACAGATGGAAGCCAAACATTTACATTTAGAAAATCTATTTTAACTGGTGCAAAAGGCAGCTCTTCATCTAATCAGCACATCTGTACAAATCCACACAAATAGCTATGGAAAAAATGATCAGACTACCCTTGTTTCAAAGTTAATACGTTGCAGCTAAATGTGTCCTCTATCTTTGACTCTCAAGATTTTGCCTGACTTCCTGCTCTAAGGCTACCCTTTGTGAGTACCGCTATGTCGACCAGAAAATGAACTGGACCAACGCTCAGCATTACTGCAGAGTAAAATACACTGATCTGGCCACCTTTGACAACATGGATGACACAAATAGATTAAACAGACCAAGTTTGGAAACCTCACTGGCATGGATCGGACTCACAGATGACCCAAAATCCTGGAGGGGAACTTGGAGTAATGATTCAATCTCCTGGAGATGGTCAGCAACTGGTGAAACAGGCAGAACTGGTTACCAGAACTGGAGCCCAGGTTATCCTAATAGTGCTAAAGCAAATCAGTTCTGTGTGTTTGTGTTTAACGGAAAATGGGATGATTATCCCTGAGACACTAAATGAACCAAATAATCATAAAGGAAAACAGAGGTGTGGGTTTGTGACAAAGGAAGGAACGTGGGATGATTATTCCTGCGACGATGAATATTATTTTGTTTGTTTCCAGGGTAAGATCAAGTTTGTATTGATATATTGATGATGATGATCGTGCTGTTGTGAGTCTCAAACGAGCTTGGTGTATCTTCTATTGTAGATACAAATCCTCCAGGACAGAAGATATATACTCTGATTCAAAATTCAATGAACTGGAAGGATGCTCAGGCTTACTGCAGAACACACCACACAGACCTGGCTATGATTGAGAATGATCAGGAGAACGGACAGGTGATGTCACTCCTGCCAAACAGTAAGAGGTGGATCGGCTTGTACTGACAACCATAGAGGTGGTCCAACAACAGCAGCAGCTCCTTCACAAACTGGGCGAATGGAGAGCCAAATAACTATTACCATCGTCAGCACTGTGTGACTGAGAGATCAGATCACTTTTGGAAAGATTTCAGTTGTGACAAGAAGGAACCCTTCTGGTGTCACGGTAGTGAAACAAAAAACAAACATTGTGAATACATTTCATTTTTTTTCTGGCAATGCAATCATGTTTCGTCTTTGCTTTGTAATTTTTTGGGGCTGTCTAGTCCAAAGTGTGAAGAAGACCATTGTGAAGATGAAGATTCAGACTGATGCTGACCTTTCAGATCCAGATGTTAACATCCAGATCCTAGACCAGGCAAAACTCAGTGACATAGTCTCTGGATCTATCGTGCAAATGTAGACCATGACTTCTGAAACAAACAAAAAGTCTAGGACAGCCAAGGACAACGAATAGGCTAGTGATTATGTCATATGCCAAGTTTGCCATGATAGAGATTCCTAATGCAGTGGCAAATAGAACTAAGACATTTCTGAAGAGTGTGCCATTGCAGCTTCTGTCAGTAGATATGTCCTGCTATAATTATACATAGCATTTTAAAAAGACACAACAAATCAAAAAATTACATTACAAATCATAATCAGTTCCTTCTGACACCTCTGAGCTTTTATTTTGAAAGTGTAGCACACTACAAAACCCTGATCAGTCATTATAAAGACCAGTGTTTTTTAATGAACTATAGAACTCAGAGTTTAAAACAAATAAATAAATATATATATATTATTTTATTTTTTAACTTTTAAATCTAGGCTACAACAGTTGACTGAACTCTGTCACTGGGTTTGAGGTCTTATTTTGAAAGGGAACCCAAGCATGCAGATGGTTTGTCCAGCCACAGGAGGAAGCCATGAGGTGGCATGTTTGTTTTGAAAAACCTGCACATTTCAGAGCCCTTTGTAAGTCTTATGTAACATTTCAGAACTTTTATTTTGAAAGGTGGTGTAAGCCCGATGCATCCTGGTAACATTTTTAGCTCACTCAGAGCTTTCACTTTGAAAAGTTCACATGCATGAACGTCCTTCCCTTAGCCTTGTTGGTGTTGTTTGTGTTGAAAGAACAGAAACAGCATCATGCGGCTGCTATAGATCCATTAAACCAGTGTGACTTGGGAGAGACTCTTATTTAGATGTTTAACACAACAGATAGGGAGTCACTAAACAGACGTGAACGTCCTTCCCATAGCCATTTGTATGTGTTTTCTTGAAGCTGCAGGATAAGTTTGGTGACAAAAATCACGTCAGAATCCATAATAACAATTAAACCCGAGCAATAACAACAAGTTCATTCCCGCCATGCCTTTGAACACCTCTGCCAGCCAGTCAGTTTCCAGTTCACATCCATGTCTGTCCAGACTTGACCAAATGTGTTTTTGAGAACCTGTTACTTTAAAGCACTTTACACATGCATCACATCTAATGTTTCTCCTCCTTCATCAGATGAATGCGACGCTCAGGGATCAGGGATTGACTGAGTTCAAGCTGCGATGGAAGATTCAACCTCAAAAAGAAGAGATCGACAAAAGACGAAGACACTTCTATTTTTAAGAAATAGCAGAAGTAGCAACAGTGTGGTAAAATGAAGTCATGATTAACACATAATTGTAGTCTGACTTTTAAAGAGCATTTTAAGAGCTGGGCTGCACAGTGCCTTGGTTGTTAGCACCGTATCACAGTTAGAAGGTCGGCGATTCACGTCCTGGTTATGACGCTTAGGATCTTTCTGGAGTGTCCATGTTCTCCCCGTGCAGCGTGGGTTCTCTCCGGGTTCTCCGGCTTCCTCGCACAGTCCACAAACATGCTGAGGTTAATTGGTGATTGTAAATTGTCCGTAGGTGTGAATGTGAGTGTGCTTGGTTGTCTGTCTCTAAGTGTAGCCCTGTGATAGA
>NW_007580713.1:0-1180 GCF_000690725.1 Stegastes partitus | reverse complement strand
TTTAAGGGCGCACACAGAAAAATCAAGTATTGAATACAAAACTAGATATGAAGGATTTTATTTCATTTGTACTACTAAAGATTTCCACATTGGATGCACCAAAGACACACCTGAGGGATGAACTTCAAAGTCAGATTAGTGGGTGACTGAGGTATGTTGAGCTTAAAGTTGGAGTTTCCAGTGTAACGAAGGTGACTCTCTTCTAACCTGCTAGATCACCATGGGAACTTATGGTGTGGAGCCAACCTGGTCCTGAGCACGTTGTGTTCAGAGTTTCAGATTTGTGTTGGCTGCATCTCCCTTCAGTTAAAACGTGTCCTGACGCTTCTCTGTGAGTGATACAGACTCTAAACTGAAGGGATATGTTATATCTGTAAACCTTACCAATCCCACTAAATGAAGATGAGCAGTTAGTATCACACACTGTATGTGTTGCATTGCCACAGGAATCCGACATGTCCGCAGCTGGTGATGCAGAAATTGCAGAATTATGTTTTTGTGTTTGGTCCTGATTTGCCGCCAAATCGGTTTGCACTGCTGGTACGGCAGCTAAGAGAATGCTGATTAGAAAATTGTTTCTCCTCTTGGCATTCATTACATAGAATATTCAGTCAATACCATTAATTTCCCTTCGATCAAACCTAAAACCTTTGGTTTTAACTTGCTCTTTGGTTAGGTTCAAACACCTCAACTATTTGGATAGGTTTAGGAAAATATCATGACTTGTGTTAAAGCCTCCATTTGTTGGGTTGCCATGGTGATTAGTCCTGTCCAATCTGGTATTTGTTGAGTTGAAAAGCATCAACATTTGAGCAATACGAACAATGGCAACAATGTGGTGGGCCGGTGTTTTATGAAGACAATCAGGCTGCCACAAACATCCAACAAATAGAGGCAAGGGTCATTTGTAATGAATTACAACGACAAGGACTTGATCTCAGTCAAATTCCTTATTTTGCTTAATCCCCGTCCACCAAAGCTTTCCAATGTGCTCTGTCTCAGAAAGGGAAATAAGACATTTGTTTTGCATTTCCAAGGTTCATTTGGACAATTGAAATGTTGTTTGGCGTCACTGAGGAATCCTTTCAACCTACTGTCACCGTGACCAGAACTCAAGAACAACATCTCGTCTTGCAAAGGTCCATGAGTTACAACACAACAGAACGTGAGACTTTGCAGA
>NW_007580712.1:4017-5913 GCF_000690725.1 Stegastes partitus | reverse complement strand
TGTCAGTAGATGTCAGTGGTGGTCGGTGTTGTGCTGCTCTTCACTCCACTGCAGCTCCATGACTCCATCTGCTGGACTGATAGAAGTGCAGCAGCTGACGGCAGCTTCCTCGACCTCACACTGCTGTCTGACTGCATCCAGCTGAGAGAAACACAACATGAGAGTGGATTAGTGGAGGAGCAGCTGATGTTTTTACAGCACACATGATGAACAGGAGGACTTCAGTGGATGTGTGCTGAATGATGTGTTTCCTCTGCAGGTGAAGGTAGAACGTGTGTGTGAGCTGATGTGAGTTCAGCAGCATGGATCAGTGTGAGGATCCTCAGAGAAAAGCTCAGAGGTGAGACGACATCTTTAACTGTCCACGACTCTTGTGCATGTCAGAGCTCAGCACTGGTCACTGCTCCATCTTTGTTTATGGTAATCATGAGTGATTAATCGCTTCAGTCAGTCTAATTTGTCGTTGCAGCTTCTTAAATGTGAATATTTTCTGCTTTCTTTCCTCCTCTGTGACAGTAAACTGAAAACCTCAAACAAAACAGTATTGATGATCCACATTTTTCACTATTTCAAAAAAAAAAAAAAAACATTAATAGACCATGCAGCTAATTAATTAATTGAGAAAATAATTGACTCAGTGACGTTTCACATCTTGGGCTTCGTGGTTCGGCTCTGTCCAGATATGCTGTCTATGAGCATCTCCTTCATTCAAATCAGCGTCCTCGTCACCAACCGGCGAACCAGCCACATCAGTCAGCTGAGCAAAGAAACATTAGCTTGAGATAAAAGTCTTCAAAGTGCCCAGTGGTCTGATTTCTCCTCACTGACAACAAACTGAAACAGTTTTCTCTGAGCTGCACTTAAACACAACCTGAGACGTGAACAACAAGGAGAAGCAACATGTTGGATCTCCAGTAAATCTGTGAACTTTGAACGTTAAAACTTTGCACAGAAAGAATGAACTGAAGTCCGGCTTGTGTGAATAAATTATTTTAGTTTTCTCTGCACCTCAGTGATTAAAATCTGAGGTTGATGTTTATCCAGTAACGTCTTCATGTGGTTTTAGTTTATCTTCTGTTTACTCAAATAAACCAGCACTCAGGGACTGTTCGAACAATGTGTATCTGTGAATATGCAGACAGTCGTCAGGCTTTCCTCCACTCAGTTTGTCTTTGTTCATATTCTAACAGTCCCTCATCCTGCTGCTCACAATAAACCGACTTAGAACGTTTCTTAGTTGTTGTTTTTTTTTATTTTCCTACATAGATGTTGAATTCAGTACAAGACTGTTTATAACTGAACTAAAACCTCTTTGGGTTTTTAAAAGCCAAGAAGTGAGCTGATTGTGCCTCCTCGTCTGCAGCTGTTTTCTGTGTTTGGTTCCACCTCCCACCAGCAGGCGGCGCCTTCTGGTTTGGATGGAGGCTGGTTAGAGGAAGTGGAGGTGGCTGTGCAATAGATTCAGATCCAGGATGCAGGACTCTGTGAATCCAGGTGTGACAGTAATCACAGAGACACAACAGCTGAGACATTTCTGGTGGTTCGTACAACCAGATACAAACTAAAGCAGATTTATTCTGTGTTGTCTCTGCCCTCCATCATGTTGGAGTTGATCTAAACTAATGATTACAGGCTGCAGGCCTTTACAACTGTAAATATTTCTATAATCTATCAACCATATCTAAACCAATATGGGAGGTTTAAAATGTAAAACAGACTGTGAAAGTGTAATTAATGTGCTCATCAATATCACTGCTCCTTTGTCTATAAGCTGCTGAGATGATAGGTTTCCTTATTTAAGATTCAAGAGTCACTTTAAATGTCATCATGCAGAATCCAGTACGGTGGCCCAGAAGTGTCAGAACAAAACAAAAGCCACAACACAATAAGCCACAA
>NW_007580712.1:0-2732 GCF_000690725.1 Stegastes partitus | reverse complement strand
ATCTAAAACATGCTGGATTGCGGCCCTCCAGGACCGCAGTTCGACACCCCTGCTCTAAACACTCACATCTTCCTCTCTCACTATGTGATCTAAGGCCTCTGGTCATGAACACAAGATATTTTTATCTGATATCAGCAGTCAAAGTGTGACAAATGTTTTCTCTATTTGTCTGTTTTTCATAACGGCGACCGAGTTGGAGAAGAAAAATCAGGTCAGGATCCAAAACTAGAAGCAGCTGCATGCAGATAAAAGTAAATATGACCAAATGAAATGTGCATCATTCATCACCTGCAGCTCTGATGCAAAGAGAAGAAGAAGACTTGGCTGAAGAAGCTCTGCAGCCGAGGACGGATTACTTCACTGCAACAGAACAGCGTCAAACAGACGATAAACAACACAGATGTGTCAGAATATATTTACTACTGATGGTAAAATAAACGTGTGGATTCATCTTTAAACTGCCTGTTTGCAGTCAGTGAGCTGTTGCTGGTTTATTTCGAACATTGCTGGTTTGTTTTCTGGTGTTAGCAGGCAGAGAAATATGCAGTTGGTTGTTTTACGTGAATATGTAATGACAGCTCCGCCTGCTGCTCCTCAGTGGCGAACGACATGGAGACGATAAATCCAACACAGTCCTTTAAAGTATCGTCTTCACACAGATGCACAGCAGCACTGTGGCTGGAAACAGATTTTAGATGCACACTAGTCCTCCTGTCTGGAGCAAAGTTGTATGAGTTCTTTCCTTTGAATTGCAGAAATATTGTCAAAATTTGATAAATAAATTGTATTTGTAATGCACTTTCAACAAAATCTCAAAGTGCTACATTAAAGATTTAAAAAAAAATAAAAATTCTCTCAGTTCAACCATAGAAATGAACTCGTTCTTTAAGCAGACAAAAGTTTTCTGATCATCGAGGTCAAGCAGCACAAAAACCAACATAGTATATCTTGAAACAGTCATAGTATGTCATCGAGAAAGCGTGATATTATAGTATGTCGTCAAAAACACATCATAGAATAGTATATCTACATAGTATAACCTTACAGTAGAGTTTGTTGTCCAAAATACGTCATAGTATAGTACGTTGTGAAAAAACTTCACCAGGAGTGTAGTGAGAGGAGTATGGTGTGCTGTCCAAAAGAAGTTGTAGTATAGTATGTCATCAAAAACACATCATAGCATAGTAGTATGTCTTGAAAAAACATAGTATAGTATGTTGTCAAAAAAGAAGTCGTAGTATAGTATGTTGTCAAAAATACATCATAGTATAGTATATCTTGAAAAAAAAGCCATAGTAAAGTATGGCCTGAAAAAAGTCATCAACAACACATTATGTGGTTTAAATAAAAACAAACAACAACAACAACAACAAAACGTCATAGCATAGTACAGATGTTCTCAACTGGTGGGTCGCTACCCAAAAGTGGGTCGCGGACAGCTGGTCAAAAATAAATAACATATAATGTGCGTCTCAGGTTTTTCATTTTGAAAAAACGTTTATTTTGACAGGCACGGTAACCATAGTTTGTTTGACGTTCATTTCAAGTTTGTGTTTATGTTGGGAGGCAAGATGGCAAAGCCCAAATATGACCCGGAGTATTTAAAATGTGGCTTTTCACACTGGGGCCTGACCCGAATAGCGGAATAGCCAACTCCCCCCGTCGTCGTCTGAATGATAAGCTTCTCGTGCTGTCAACGCGAAGGTAAACACCTGAGCTGGTCTTAGTAGCCAAAAGCTGCCTGTGCGTCCCGCCACTTCCAGCCCGTCGGAGCCTGCGCGCACTCAGAAGTCCGCTGGCTGTCGAGGTTCTTTTACGCTTTTACGAGGTCACAACCATTGACTGGATACGTGACCCCTTCGGTATCAATGTGGAAAACATCATCAACGAAGCGGATCAGCTGGTGGAGCTGTCATGTGATCAGACGCTGAAAAAGAGATGTGGGGAGGTCAGCCTTTCCCACTTCTAGTGTGGTGATGTGATGGCTGAGTATCCCTCCCTCACCACTCTTGCAGTGAAAACAATCTTAGCATTCAGCTCAACCTGTTGGTGTGACAGGAGCTTCTCTACCTTGGTCCAGCTCAGGTCACAGCAGAGGAACAGGTTGGACACTGAGCATGATCTGAGAGCAGCTCTGTCTGCTGCCACCCCAGACTCTGAAACTCTAATCAGGAGTAGAGCACGTGCCCAACTGTCTCATTAACTTCAACAAATGACTTGATTAGGCCAAAACTTTATTTTTGAGTAGTTTTGATATTTATTTTATTCACGTTTGTACATGCAGTTGTCATGGTCCAGTTACCATGCATAGTTATATGCGCTGAAATACATGTTGCACAGGGAAAGATATTGAATATTGAATTTTTTAAAAATTGGGTCATGACTTAATGACCATGGGAAAATGTGGGTCCCAGGGTGAGACCAGTTCAGAACCCCTGTTCTAGTGTTTGATCTAAATAAGAATTCATGACAATATAAAATGTAGTTGACTCTTGTGGAAATAGATGACAGATGTATTAAGAAAATCATCCTTTAATGTCCTCCCTTAAAATTACTTAAATGTTTTAAATTTAGGTGCAAAGTAAAGGTTTCACACTAAAAATTCATTCATTCATTGATGGATATTTCATCACATAAACTAAATTATTAAAAGGAAATTCATCACTAATTATTGCATCAAATATGTTGTTGTCTATAAAATATACTGGACATAAATACACAATGGCTGCATA
>NW_007580711.1:5639-9156 GCF_000690725.1 Stegastes partitus | reverse complement strand
GGGTGTCCTCACCGAGACGCGACCAGCGACCTTCTTGCTCTGAGGCAACGGTGCTAACCACTGCGCCACCTTGCAGCCCTGAATATGATACAGTATAGCTGCAAACACAGGCTTTTATTTTGGTAGGGGAATAATATTGATTCATGCCATTTTGGAATGTTGTTCATAATTTCATTTGTTTGTTTTTTTAGGATGTTTTTTTATATTCAGCTGACGAGAGACAAGAATTAGAGGAAAAGAACGGATCAGCAAAGTGGAATCAGTCCTTACTACATGGTATGTGTTGTGATCTATTAAATACCATTTTGAGATCATCGACATCAGCCTATAGTTTACTCTATCAACTGAGGCAGGTAAAAAAAAAAAAATTCCCCTTCTCTTGGTGTTCAATTACATGAAGGAAAGTGACAATACTTAAATAGCTTCCACAGATCAATACATTTAAGTGGCTACTTTTAAAGTATATAAAATGTTTACTGTCTATATAATTAGTTCTGTGGTCTCTTAAAAGGAAACGTTCATTATATTAGTTGGTAACTGTAACTAGCTCACTGAGCTCTGAATGGGCACCTCCAATTGTACTCGCGATCAGTAAATTAATCATCAAATTTGTCATTTGTATAACTGTTGGACACTGTTCGGGATTAATGAATGATATTAGAATTTCATTTCTTTTTAATATTGCACTTGAAAGGTCAGTTCTTTGCTACCTCACATCAGTACTTCATTTACTTTATTTTGAAGTTATTTACCTTGTGTGTCCCTGTCTTGGTGTGTTTTCCTTTTATTTTTTTTGATTATCTGCACCACCCTCATTAGTTTAACCTGTGTTTCTGTTCCTCAGAAGTCGTCTGTGTACATATAGTCCTGACTCTTTCCTTGACGTTTTCCAGTTTGTCTGTTCTCATAATTCGTGCTCAGCTGCCTGTTAACCTTTGTTCTATTCATGACCCTTGTCTGCTTCTGGCCTTACCTTCCTGTATCACTTCACTTCTTAATTCAGTTTGTTGTCATGCTTTTGCTACCTTTTGGGGTTTTGGTTAACATTTGCCAGCTCGCTTATGTTTTTTGGATTCATCTTGAATATTCAGAGAATATTCTAACATTACTTTCACATTGAACTAAAGTGATTTTTCCTTATGGCACAGTGTCAGACCTCAGTGTACGTCTTGAGCATCGTGTTTAAATGTATACATTTCAATGTTGAACAGCTTTAATGTGCAGCTGTGATGCTGCACTGAGACTACACTGAGTGCTCAGAGAACTATATGAACTTACATGATGAGCTATTTTCTTCTCTTGCCTTATCTGCAGTAATTGTAACACTGCTTTTGGTGTCAGCTGTCTCCTTGTGAGTAAAGCAGGTCAATTTTGTGCGGCCAGTGCAATAATCAATGTTCTATTAGCTGCAGTGTAAACAGACCAAAACATGAAAACATATTTATGCCATTTCTGCATCACCAGTCTGGTTCATTGGCAATGCGACGCGTACAGTGTGCAAGACTGCAGCTGCACATCTTTATTCAGTGGGATTAGAAATGTACAGCAGCTCCACAGGTTTACAGTTCTTACATGTTCCCTCAGCTGAAAATCTGCATCGCTCGTAGGGAACCGTCGCAAAACGCAGAAGTTATGGTAATCTAGCTTTGACTGACTTTAAGCTCAACATACCTCGCTAACCCATTAATCTTGCATTATAGCCTTCCGGTAAACTCCTACTAAGTGCTCCTGGCCATTCATAATTTCAACATTGTGTCTCTTGATTACCTAATTTTGGCTGCACAGTGGAGCGGCGGTCAACACTGTTGCCTCACAGCTAGAAGATCCTGGGTTCATGTCCTGGTCTGGGGTTTTTCTGTGTGGAGTTTGATAAATTGTCTGTAGGTGTGAATGTGAGTGTGCTTGGTTGTCTGTCTCTTTATGTGGCCCTGTGATAGACTGGTGACCTGTCCAGGATGCACCTTACCTTCACCCTAAGTCAGCTGGGATAGACTCCAGAGGCCCCTACAGATGGTTAAGTGGTGCATAGATAAATGATCAGTGGATGGATAGCTTTAGTTGGCATTATATAGCTGACAGTACAATCTTACAGTGATTACATGACTGTAATATGTCCTTTAACAAAATGCATACTGTTAATCCTTTCGAGTTCAATCAAGGCCCAACATCGTTCTTGGGTTTTAACAGGTGTTTATTTTGGCCAACATGCCTTCACATGCCCCAATAATACCTTCAGAACTAAGACAGAGGGATATAAAAACATGAATTAGCTCACAAAAAATACAGAGGACTTAGACAAAATAAAACAGAAATTCATATAAACAGATAAATACAGCAAAAAAAACAGAGACCGACAAAAAAACGTACCTCATTGGCCGCATTTACTCAAAAGGAACAAAGGTAATTCCACACAGCTCCCTGTCAACAGAAGACACCTNATAGATTAGTGTTCAATAAATATAATCAGCAAACATGTTCTAACCTGAACAGCAGCAGATAACGCTGGTCGACACCAAAATAGGTGTCAAAGTTTGTTGAGCTGATTTTGGACAGTTGCAATGTGCTGAATCCAAATATTACACTGGTTTTGCTCAGTGAGGTCAAAATTTTGATTTGTCGCCACATGCACTTTTTTACATTTTTGATTTGTATCATTCAAAAAAAAAATTCTATTTCCTGAAATGAACAAATTCTGAAACCTTTACAAGTTGATGCTATAAATATTTGCAGGTGAGTTAAATTTGGATAGAAAGTTTACCTCCTGGTTTATGAACAGCACATTAGAGTCACGTGATTTTATCAAGATGAACATCTGAGTGAACTGAGTTGTAGTTTATGATGGTTTTCTCTGCTTCAATATTGTTATATAGTTATTGTTCTTTGCCTCAGTACCTACATTGAAAACAAATGGCTTCAGCAGGAAGGGCTTGTAGAAATAAGCCTGATGTCTTCTGTTACATCTGTGGTGAATACACTCGTGTTCCAAACAGATACACAGTGATCGACTTTGTAAAACGAGCTTTTCATGCTTATTTTGGCACGAAGCTAATCGCTAATGCCAAAAAATGCAATCGATTTAGTGGCAAAATCGATTTTTAAAAAAAAAATCAAGCTGGCATAAAAACCTGACCTGATACAGAAAAGCAGATGTCATTTTTGGATTCAGTGTTGCAAAAATGTCCTAAATCAGTTAAAAAAATCCCAGACACCTTCAAAAAAATCGTTTTCTGTAACCCAGTGTAATATATTAAAGGGAAGTCCTGAGAGACATCTTTTGTTATTGGGTGATTCTGCAGCCTGTGATTTGTAATCTGCTACAATGGACGCAAAGTTGATGCATCTTATAGATATCTTTCCAGGTATGCATGCAAATCACTGCCCTTTTCTTGCATCACCTGTGCTCTAGCTAATTCGATCATTTACGTGCCTTTGCTTAGATAGTGAGGTCCATCCATCCATTTTCTATACACCACTTAATCCTCATTAGGGTCGCGGGGGGGCTGGAGTCTATCCCAGC
>NW_007580711.1:0-1111 GCF_000690725.1 Stegastes partitus | reverse complement strand
TTTAGGTAAATGTTTAGAGTCAACTAAAAAAAAACTCAGAAAGAACGCTGTAGTCACGACATGCAAAAGTCCGTTCAATTCAAATAACTTTATTTATCCCCTAGTGGCAATTATAAAATGACAAATTAAAGAAAATTAGGAATTACACTTCTGTAAATTGCCATATGTGGTATGTAACAAACAGACAAACACATTTTTTTCAGGGCTGGGACTTAAACACGTTAATTAACGTGAAAATAACGCGTTAAAGTCCCACCTCTAATATACTTTAAAGCGTTTATTAAGATTAATTAATTACAACAAAAATAACGCATTTAATCGCAGTTTGCATCCAGGCAACATGGAACATTTCTCAAAGTTTCCTGGTCCACCGATCACATGATGCACAAGATGCGTCAGTGCTACGCTAACAACAACAAACATGGAGGAATCCGATGAGAGCGCATCGCTTGGACTGATGGAGGGCAAGTTTCATTTTAAAAAGCTGCCTGATGGAAGCCTTGACAAGGTTTTGTGCAACTTGTGCAAAAAAAGAATTTGTATACCACTGAAGCACATCAAGCTGACGGTACCACCTGAATACAAAGCACAGAAACCACCGGAGCTGTTAGCGCTAGCAGTCCTGGATAGCGATGAATTTTTTCAACGCATTATTTTTGTTGTAATTAATTCATCGGAATTAATGCGTTAAAGTCCCGCCCTTAATTTTTTTTTTTAGATGTATGTAAAATTGTTTTATACACATCTCTATTTGCATATTATATAATTTCTGTATTTAGATCTTATGTTAATCACATATAAAGATAAAATGATCTGACATTAGATAAATTTAAAGGTTTTAGTAAAAAAAACAAAAAAACAACGTATTTATAAAAAAGACCTACCAATGTATCTGTTTTAACACGTGCTATACATGAACATGGAAACAAAATGAGCTGCACAGATGTTCACCAATTAACCTCAACATGTTTTTGGACTGTGGGAGGAAGCCGGAGAACCCGGAGAGAACCCACGCTGCATGGGGAGAACATGCAAACTCCATGCAGAAAGATTCCGGTGCCCCTACCAGGATGCGAACCGGCGACCTTCTTACTGTGAGGCAACAGTTCTA
>NW_007580710.1:3710-5034 GCF_000690725.1 Stegastes partitus | reverse complement strand
CACTGTGGGCCTCACAGCACAGTAGTACACAGCAGAGTCTGTCACTGCAGCAGAGGAGATCTTCAGAGTGATTTGGTTTTTATCACCACTCACTGTAGCAGAGAGTCCAGCTTGTGTTACATTTTGTGATCCATATTGATTGATGAGGAGCTGTGGAGGTTTTCCTGGATGTTGTCGGTACCAGAACAAATTGTCAGTAGCATCTATTGTTTTAGAATATTTGTAGGTCAGAGTGACAGTGCTGCCTTCTAAACTGGACTCTTCATCCTCCACTGCAGTCAGCTGTTGACATCTGACACCTAAATGAAGAAATAAATGTCAAATATTAAAGTAAATTCTAGCAATCAGATCCTTTCAAGACATTTCTTTTTCCTGCTTCAACCTACCTTTTAATGTGATCACCAACAAAGGAAACATGACCCAGTAATGCAGTGACAGCATCTTCCACACACTATCTGTTATGTTGGTTTACATACTGAATGTATGTGACAGTGGGAGTCCTTTTCTGTTCTGCTCTTTAACAGTGTTGCTCCTCCCTCAACATGTTCCTCCTCTCATATCACTGGATGTTCTGAACACCAAAAACCCCACTTGAATATATGTTACAGCTACACAAACACAAGAACCTCTGTTAATTTGCTGGATTTGTATTGATTTGCATTTAAACCACTTTCCAGAGTCATAATTTTTCCTTCCTGTAGTTATTGGGAGAAGTTGTCAAAGTTATATGACTTTTGAGAAATGATTTCCTTCTCATTTGCTCTTTTATTTGCTGCACCTGTTAAAGTCGATCCTTTTAAATGTGACTGAAATTCTGTAAAATATAGTGTCTGAATGTATAAACTTCATGTTTTCAGACTGGAGAATTGTGGTAATCGTATAAACACAGTCTTATTTTCAAAGCTATTTCAAGGGGATCAGTGTCTCCAGAAATGCAAAAGACGTGATGTGGACTCATTTGTAGGACCACATAAACTGGTGTACATAGGCGACTATATGTTGTCATCATATGTGCAAAGTTACAAGTTGCTTCCATGTTGACATGTTGACATTTAACAACATATGAGGCTCATTCCTCAATGAATTCACTTTTCATTTGTTTGCAGAAAGAACCATTTAAAAACTCTTATGACATCTCTGCTAGAAATGTCAAGTTTGTATCGTCTTTACTTCCTCATTGTAGTTGGATCTTGGATGGTGACAGAATATGTACTATTGGAAACAACTGATATCAACAGATGAGGCCACTTGAATGATTCATCTGATGTTAAATGGTTGCTGGATTCACCACTGATGAAGATGAAGAGGAGCAGGATGATGAAAA
>NW_007580710.1:0-3310 GCF_000690725.1 Stegastes partitus | reverse complement strand
TCTACAGCACAGTAGTAGAGAGCTGTGTCTGCCAGGGTTAGCTCTCTGATGGTCAATGTAGTTGATGTGTCTGATGTTTGGGATCCATATTTACGTTTATCAGGAATATTTTCAGCTGTGTATCCTTTTCCTGCTTTCCAAAGTATAAACTGAGGAGCCTGAAGGTAAGAATGATGTTTGTACCAGTAAAGGTTTGCATAATCACTGGTTGTCTCATAGTTGCATCTGAGTGTGACCGATTGTCCTTCTGTTCTACTGACTTCATCTTGTACAGGAGAGATTGTGGTTTCAGCTATTAGTCCTGGAAAAAGTAGAGAAAATGAAGCCATCAGACTCACATTGTCCATGAGGCTGAGAGGAGAAGACAGTGGAAAATATCACCTGTACAGTGTTACTCTGTGGACATTCACAATGAAATCAAATGTGTAACTCTGTCAGTAAAACTCAAAGATGATCCAAGCATAGTTTTCATTCTCTCAGAGCAACAAAGCGGTAAAATAGTAAAATATATTTTCTATATCTGGTTAATTCAGCACGTCAAAGCAGACTTTGATCCCTGATCTTAAACTCACCTAAAATGAGAGATGAAAACAGAAAGAGGTAAAGCAACATGTCTTTGGAGTTATTAAAGTCAGACACACAGCAGATGAACAATGTTCTTCAGCTGCACTACAATGATTAAGCAATATTGTCAGTGGATGAGCTGAAGTTCAGTGGGCGGGGCCATTACCTCTCGACATCATTTTTTCAGTTCAGTTCAGCCAATCAAAGTGTTTTGTGTTTCGACAGCAGCTCTGTCTCTGATCTTTACTGCTTCATGCCTGTTGTTTTTATGGAGTAGTGAGAGTGCCAAATTACAAAAATAAATCAATGAAAGGAAAAAAAAATGGAAATAAAAAGAAGAATGAATTTCATACTAATTTAATTATATATAAAGATATTTTTTTAATGTATTTTTTTTAATCTTTTAAAAAATCTTTGTTTAATTTTAATTTTTTTTTACATCATTTTTTTGTTCTTTTATCTTTTCTTTTTTTTTTGTTGCTTTTAAAGTGACGTTTAATTTCAAGCTGCTTTTTCTGTTTTTCCTTCTTTCTCTCTATATTTTTTCTTTTTTTTCTTTTAAAGTGACATTTAATTTAGCACATTTCAGAAAATCTTGCCGACATAAGGCTGCTCGNGACTGCCAGAAATAGAAATAACAAAGTAATGCAAAATGAACAAACATTACAAAAAATAAATAAAAATACATACAGTTTTATTATCATACAATAAAAATAGTACCAACAAAGAACAAATATTTAAAAATACAACTATGAATAAAAAATTACAGTTTACATACATAGATATGTAAAAACAATGGTGACAGCCACTAATAATTAAAATATATCCAGGTCTTTTGGACCCCAGGCCATTTGGTTTAGGTAACAGGTAATGTTTTTTTGTTATTTTTTTTCTAAGATTTTTTTTTTTCAAATATAAAAAGAAGGACATATGTCATACATTTGGAACCAAAAATATGCCAGCTTATGAGAAAATGCGTTTAGTTGTATTGATTGAAAGCATTGCATGAGAAAACTGATCCATGAGAAGGTATGAATTTAAGAATGTGCCGTAGTTGTCTGTGTCTGTTTATTTGTCTGTTGCTAATAAGCAGGACTGTTTTGTTGCAACAGAATTTTTATGTTATCACACATTTAAATTACTGACAGTATGTGTATATATTTCAACCAGTTCTGGGGTTGCATTTCCTCAACCATAATTGGCATTACGAACAAACAAGTTAAAAAATGGAAAAGAAAAATAAAAAATAAAAGCCAACTTCAATATAATACACATTTGACTCGTTCAAAAAGGGACAGGAAGAAGCCTAGGCTTGTCGAGTCCTACCCCCATTCTTCACCATTAATAAATGCAAAATCCAATACAATAAACTAAACAGGCAATACAAAAAAAACTACTCCAATCGAGCTATTTAAGGAAACAGAACAAAACAAAACACACAAGAAAACGAACAAGCACCATTAACATCGTTACATTTTCCTTTCTCATTTCTGTACTTTTTAAAGATATATCTTTTGTACATTTTTTTTTTTTTAATTGCATTATATTCACACTTTGTTTAATTGTTTCATCAAGACCATTCCACAAAATGTTTACTTATGAAATGGTTAAGAAGTAACGGTAAAATGCAGACATTTCTGTCAAATGAAGAAACATAAGCCGTGTCTCAATATGCGTACTTGTCCGTACTTGCGTTCTTGCAGACTTGTGAAACGTCATCACTCTGAGACCAAGTACTGTCCCAATTCTAAGAACGCATCTGACCAAGTACGAATGAAATGCCCGGATGTGTTCTTGCTCTGCCCACATTATCAAGTCTGCATCAGACCGGACTTGTGTGGACTTCCGACAGCCAAGTATCCCAGAATGCATTCTCAGAAAAGTTTTAAAAAAGAGTTTTAAAATTCAACCCAGACAGTTTGTTCTTTAAAGCAACAGTGTATTGGTTATAAAACAAACAGAAAAATTCAAAGTCCTATATTTTACAGTCACATACAATTATTTTACAGTCATATGATTAAGAAATAGATATTATTAAGAAAAAACAGTATTGCAACAGATGAGTAGCATATTGACACACATCTATCTATCCATCTATCTATCTATGTACACATATTTACATAATGCTAGTGAACATGACTACATTTGGGGAGTTTACTGTCTAGATGTAGTCGTGTTCATCAAGGCATGCAGGAAGCTCTTCAGGAGCAGATAGCTGGGCTGCAAGTCTTGCTCGCACTTCACTTCCTGTCCACACTAACAACTATAGAGATCACTATAAAGATGTGTGCACCCACACTGACAAACGTTAGTATTCTGTAAACACTGGAGCAGGAACTGTGTACTCCAGCTCCATGTATTACATATTTATATAGTTACTCCTCTCATTTACCATAAATACACTAACATGTTATAAGCTCTCTCTAAGAGCCATACACTTATTGTACAAGCAAGGCCTAATTTCTGTTGTAGTTATTACTCATTGCTTTTTCTTATTAAAATGAGAATAAACTATAAAAATTTAATTTCACCTAAATATATCAATTTCTGGTGATTCTAAATTGTCCGTAAGTGAATGTGAGTGTGCTTGGTTGTCTGTCTCTAAGTGTAGCCCTGTGATAGACTGGTGACCTGTCCAGGGTATTTTATCACAATTAAACGATAATAGCTATGAACAATATCGTTGGGATCACTTTCAGAGTGATCTCAGAACAGCTTCTCTATGCCTGGATATATTTCTTGTCTT
>NW_007580709.1:3678-4960 GCF_000690725.1 Stegastes partitus | reverse complement strand
CGAGTTCGAGACTGGCACCAGATACGCAGTGCCATTCGCTGGTTTCTTTAGCTGTCAGTCAAGCAATCCACTGGCAAGGAATCAACGCAGGTGCCCTCCCAAGTTCAGTCAGCACCTTGCTGCAGTCAGCGACGGCTGTGAAATCCTTTACTGTGTCCAGTCAAACTTGTTTACAGGTGGGCAGCTGAAACCGGTCCTTCTGCCTCCGTTCACTAAACCTCCACTTGTCACCATGCAACACACTAACACGGTGATGGTGATGACTGACGGAGATATGAGCTGGGTCAGAGTGGGGCAGACCAAGACGTGGAAAATTGCCAAAGCAGAGGACATCAAGCATATTTTGCAAAGTCTCAACCCAGAAGCGAGGCAGATGTCTGGTGGAGAAAAGGCAGGGGTAGCGTTTGGGGTGATGGGTATGATGCTGGTGGTGGTCGTAGTGGTGGTGGTCCTGGTGAGGAGGAGGAGGAGGAGGAGGAGAGGAGGCTATACAGAAATACATGAGGAGGCTGAGAGGGAGACACAGCTTGGAGACTCAGCACCAGCAGAGAGGGATTAATCTGCCGTGACAGACTCTGCTATTAACTTCCTTGATTATCAACACCTCAGAAATCACTGTTATGCCTCTTACATGAATGTAAACTGTTCACATGCCTCAGGGCTTTTATTTTGAATCAGTTTCTGCATTATCATGTCACATGTGCTTTACTTAAACTTTAGATTACATCTTACCGTATTTTGTCAGATCTGGAGGTAATATGACTTCAAATGAACCAATACTGCCCTCTTGAGGCCAAGATGACCTGATGCATTTAGCTTTTGAACATTTTGTATGAACTAGTCTACTGTTTATCAAACATATTTTTAAATAGAAATGAACACGTACATTTTTTTATTTCGATATATGAATAACGAGCATTAGATGTAGAATGGTTTCTATTTGTAATTCTGTATCATGCTAATAAAACTACCAAGACTTAACTCTTTGAAGTGCTAATTAAAATACTGTCAAACAATTCATGAATCTGTGGTCATTTTTGTAAAGATCCTATTTATGTTCTCTTTTATTAGTTTAGGGATTTGTGCACAATGTACGTCGGACGATGCTGTGGGGAAAATGTCTATGACAAATTACTGTCTACAGGTAATAAATAAGTATAGTTGGGCATTCATTTTTATAATAAGTAATGATTGATGTCCATCCATCCATTATCTGTACACCACTTAATCCTCACTAGGGTCATGGGGGGGCTGGAGTCTATCCCAGCTGACTCAGGGTGAA
>NW_007580709.1:0-3353 GCF_000690725.1 Stegastes partitus | reverse complement strand
CCAGCTGAGTGCAGAGTTCACGAAGCATCTGAAGAGACTGCCGCAGAGTTTGAATACAAACCAGAGCAAAGCCCTATACAGACGACTTATAGACACCTATGGAACACATTACATACACCAGGTCAGGAACTCTTTGGCTGCACAGGCTTTTCTTTTTCTTCTTTTTATAGTGTAACACATACGCTGCAGAATGTCTTTTTGGTGTGGAAGTTTTATAACTCTCTGAACCCCCAAAACCCACTGGCTGAGCTGCAGGCTGTGTTTACACCGAGCAGATAGGCGTCAAGTACGGCAACAAATTTGTGAGCGTTTAGATCGCAAAATTACAGTACAGTTGTGTTCAAAATAAAAGCAGTGTTCTTTAAAATGTGAGTAAAGCTCAAAATCCCTATAGTTTTATTTCATTGTTCATTGGGAACGCTGCACATTATATTTTACATCGAAACATGAAGAGAAATGTATCAATATTTGAATTACTTTACAGAAAATGAAAGAAAAAATTATATTGAGCTGTTAAAAACAAGGTAGAGTCTGCATTTTTCATTACAAACTCAAATATTTACTCAATAAACTGAGAAAAATGTTAAGATTTAGCATTCCTGTGAATCACTGAACTAATATTTAGTAGCCCAGGATGATCTGACAACCTTCCACAGTTCCTCTGCAGTTCTTGGGTTTGCCTCAGACACAGCATCTTTGATGTCACCCCACAAGTTCTCTACTGGATTAAGGTCCGGGGATTAATTTTGTTGGTCTGGAACCAAGATGCTGCTCGCTTACTGGTGTGTTTGGGGTCGTTGTCTTGTTCAAACACCCATTTCAAGGGCATTTCCTCTTCAGCATAAGGCAGCTTGACCTCTTCACGTATTTTGATATTGGCAAATTGATCCATGATATGCGATAAATAGGCCGGACACCATAGTAAGAGAAGCAGCCCCACATCATGATGCTTCCGCCACCATGCTTCACTGTCTTCACAATGTACTGCGGCTTGAATTCAGTGTTTGGGGGCCGTCTGACAAACTTTCTGCAGTCCTTGGACCCAAAAAGAACAACCTTACTTTCATCAGTCCATAAAGTGTTTCTCCTTTTCGCTTTAGGCCAGTCGATAGGTTCTTTGGCAAACTGTATTCTCTTCAGCACGTCTTTTTTTTTTTTTAAACAGTGGGACTGTGTGGGGGCTTCTTGCCAATAGATTAGCCTCACACAAGCATCTTCTAACAGTCACAGTACTCACAGGTAGCTTCAGACCACCTTTGAGCTCCCTGGAGCTGATCATTGGCTGAGTCTTTGCCATTCTGGCTACTGTTCCATCCATTTGATTGGTAGTCTTCCGTTTTCTTCCACGTCTCTCTGGTTTTGCTTTCCATTTCAAACCATTGGAGATCATCTGTCACGGTTTCACACACAAAGGCTCAAGTGCAGACAAATGACACGACCACCCAACAGCTGAAAGCAATGAATAATGTTTATTCACAAATACTGATGCTAAATGTGGCATCAAAGGTATCAAAGAAGTCGGCACTATAAAGTACCGCTAATGAAAACTTACTACAGGGAATTTATCAAAACGTCCTCTAAAGGACGCCAAACTAAATTTACAGATTAACAAACAAACTTACCGCGATGAATACAAACCTAATACTAATACTACTAACTGAGTAGACGAGAGACTGGGAAAACTACAATGCTGAATGCAAGGATTGGGGAGCTGGAGGAGACGGAGGTGGACCAGATGACTTCAACAAAGGGACACGGAGGATATGGAGAGCTGGAGCCAGAAGAATCCAACGGTGTGGAGTCAGGGATGAGTAGTGGATCTCAAAGGCAGCAAGCGTGGCCAAAATTGGGTTTCACTACGATCCGGTGTCGACTTGTGTCTTGCTGGCGTCTTATATGGTAAATGCAGGCCAGAGGAGTGAATGGCAAGCCACGCCTCGCCGCAGCTGGAGCAATCGGCTGATTGCCAACTCAAAGCATTTGGTGCCCCGTCACTCCAGCATGTTGCATCACGCAGAAGCAAAACCAAAAACGCTCCACTAGGTGGAGCCAAAGGCGGAGGTCATGTCATCAGTTTAGCTGAGCAGCCTATCATTTTCTGCACATCTTTATATGTTTTCCCCTCGCCAATCAACATTTTAATTAAAGCACGCTGCTCTTCCGAACAGGGTCTGGAACGACCCAGAAATTCATGTAGAACATGTTGCTGTCCTCATCCTTAAACAAGGGCCACCTGAATGATAACTGTTTCTCCACATAATGAATGACCTCCCTGATTGAACTCCATACTGCTATTATTTTGAACACACTCCTTTCAATTAATTATTCAGTTGCACAGACTCAGCAGCATGCATATCATGAACGTTGGGTCTGTTGGTTTCTCTGACTCTACGACACCGAATGGTAAATTATTTGCCATGTAATAATATAATTTCTATCCAAAAACAGTGGCTGATCTGGTTAGTCACGTTGGACTGCTATTATTTTGAACACAACTGTATGTCAAAATGCTGCCACTTCCTCATATCTTGTTTTCATGTGCACTTTCTGTTCTCTATTGATAAGAGAAAGAATGTCAACCATCCACCTTGTGCTATTTATGTTTTATTTTTTATGACAGGGTGAGCTTCTTTCTGAACAATCATCCCCTTTGAGGGCACTCCAGCACACTTTCTTTTTCACTTGGCTGGTTAAATACAGAGATAGATTACATCTGAAAAAGAAAACAAAGTCTTTCATGCAATAAAAAGCAAACCACCTGGTGGTCTCCTTTACTTGCAAGTGTATTTGTTTAGGGAGGTTCTCATGACTTGATTTCAGTGCACTGTATCTATTAACTAAGAAATCTAATCTATAAATCCCTTTAACTATAAGACAAGATAAATTACTGTGACTGCAGAAGGTCAATTACATGTTAATAACTCTCACCAGCACATGTAGAGATATAGGTTTACTGACATCACCTTTTATATGGATATGAAGTCCAGTTTTGTCACAACTAGTGATAACTGATAGACTGCTCACTTTTTTCTAAAGCAATCAAAGTTTAATTTTTCTGTTAACAAGCAGCCCCTACAGTATAATCTGATGTAATCTGATATAATCTCCCATCAGTTACTTAAACTCCAGGCATGTCTGAAGGACATTAAGGTCTGGATGACCTGTAACTTCCTTCATTTAAATTCAGATAAAACTGAGGTTATTGTATTTGGCCCTAAACACCTCAGAAACTCACTATCTGCCCAGATAGTTACTCTAGATGGTATTGCCTTAGCGTCTAGTTCCATAGTAAAGAACCTCAGGGTTACTTTTGACCAGGATATGTCCTTTAACTCCCATATAAAACAAACATG
>NW_007580708.1:2686-5151 GCF_000690725.1 Stegastes partitus | reverse complement strand
TTGTAAATTGTCCGTAGGTGTGAATGTGAGTGTGCTTGGTTGTCTGTCTCTAAGTGTAGCCCTGTGATAGACTGGTTACCTGTCCAGGTGAACCTACCTTCACCCTGAGTCAGCTGGGATAGGCTCCACCCCCATGACCCTGGTGAGGATTAAGGTGTAGAGATGATGGATGGATTCTGGAGGGCTGTGTGTGTGGTGAAATATTAATCTGACCACCACACGCACTGAAATACTGAAATAATTTAACCCACTTGAGAAAAAACAGGAGCCAATCAGAGCATTATTTACCTGATTCACCTGTCCTCAAAATGCCGTTTCATTCAATGGACACATTATATGAACTGCAAGTGTGGCTCCAGTACTTGTGCTGAACTGGACGATCTCTAGTAGCTGCAATCAAGCTTTCAGCAATCACTTCCTCCAGGAAAGTCACTCTTCTTCAGCAGGAACTGGTCTTTCTAGTGAGTTTAAATGCTATCAGCACTTGCTAACTCAGGAAAAGTTCCCTGGTTGTTCCCTTAAGGTTGCAAGCTGCGAGAAAGCTTTTCAGCTCACACCTTCCATGTCCACCTAGTTTGGTGTCAGTGGGGGCTCAAAAGTCGAGGCTCTGGGTGAATGATTGTGAGATTGAGGATTTAAGTCCCCGTGCTGCCAGACTGTCACTGTTGGGCCCTTGAGCAAGGCCTTAACCCTTTCTGTTCCATGGCTGAGCCTGCGCTCTAACCAGGGAGTGTCAAGGCGCTGTCATGTGTCTGGAACAAACAAAGGCTTCTTCTCTAGTAAACATGTAAACATGGTTAACATGGACGTGCATTCGACTGTAGTGTCCTACAGATGCTGACTGAGCTCTTCTTCTTTGTGTGTTTTTAGGCCTGGCAGCTTCTGGGAATGACTCAGGCTGAGAACGAGAACGAGCAGGCCGCCATTGTTTCGCTGCAGAGGTCAGAAAATAACGTACCATCCTGCAGTATACCGAGTCTATACTCTATCCTGTACTATCCTCACTCTCCTTCTAGTAGCTCCTTCAGAGGAGTCGTAGGAGTCTTGGTGGTCTCCTTCACTAGTCTCCTTCTTGCTCCAGTCTCTGATGACGTCCTGCTCTAGTCAGATCTACTCATGGTCCATAGTCCTTCCATGTCTTATTGATGGATCTAACTGGACTCCAGAGATATTCAGTAACCTGGAGATGTTCTTGTATCGTCCTCTGACTGATGCTTCTCAACAACCTTTCCCAGAGTTCTTGGAGGGTTCTTCAGTCTTCATGGTAGTTCTGATCCACCAAGGGAGGCGAATGCTTTTTTAGACTATGTCCAGCAGAGCTCTGCATCACTCTTTAACTCTTTTTGACAGAATGTCTTATAATTAGGGAAACAAACCTCTTCATTAAGTCATAAAGTGGTTCATTCATTAGTGTTACGCTGGGACATAGTGTTCATGTGTTCACCTGTTGCAGGTGTTTGGAGCTCCGCCCAAACAACCTGCCAGCTCTCACAGCGCTCGCAGTCAGCTTCACCAACAGCGGCATGCAGCGGGAGGCGTGCGACGCCCTGCGCCGCTGGATCAGCCACAACCCTCGGTACAGGCACCTGGTGCAGGAGGGCCGGAGCCCGCTGCAGGGTTCCCCGCTGCAGGGTTCCCCACTGCAGGGTTCCCCACTGCACGGTTCCCCGCTGCAGGGTTCCCCGCTGCAGTGCTCCCCGTCCACACCACGCAGAGGCCGCCACATCTCCACCCCGGCCAGGTACCAACACCTGAACACACAACATCAGTCTGATGTGATGTCTTCTGTCAGTACTACAGTACCCATGATCCTCAGTGGCTGCTGCTGTGCCGTCAGAACATGTGATTTCAATTTCTAAATTTCTCCGTCAGTCAGATCAAAAAGCTCCTGAACCTGAAGCTTTCAGACTGGATCATACTCACATCAGTGCCGTCTTGGATTTTGTGGTTGACTTTTTTACTTTAACCTTCTGAATCCCAAACCAGTCAGCACGGCTGCTTCTCCACGACCGACCCAGCTGAGAAAAGGACCAAAAACTGTCCAGAAAGACAGAAACGTGTCCAGAAGACTTGTCAGATTTTGTCCAAGACGAGTAGCAATTTACGCAAAATGACGAAACCAAATTTTCCAAAATACAAAAAGATGAATTGTCTGTATTGATGAATAATTGTTGGAAATGACTAAAACGTAGCTGGAGTCAATCAGAACCACTCAGAGGAGAAGATGAGAGCAACATGACATCACTAGAACTGATCCTTCAGGTGGCTGTGTGTATATTTATGGTCCAGCAGATTCTGTCATGTTTCCAGAAGAACTTTCATAAATCAATGACAGAACCAGAATCCAGGATTTTTTTGTTTCTGTGACAAAGATTCATGTTTGAATGATTCACAGAAACCTCAGAGTTCTAGGATAAGAAACATGACATGGTCTTCACAAGTGTGTGTGTGTGTGTGTGTGTGTG
>NW_007580708.1:0-2201 GCF_000690725.1 Stegastes partitus | reverse complement strand
ACACACACACACACACACACACACACACACACCTCCACACACACACACGCTGCCACAGTCTCCCTGGCTGCCTGAGCAGGTCTGTTCTCCAGCAGACGGTGAATCCGTCTTTGAGGAACATCAGTAATGTCAGACCAACGTTTTCATCCTGAGCTAAACAAACAAAACAAAGTCCAGCGCATGTTTCTGTTTTGAAGGCTTGAGGTTTGTAGGATCAGCAGGTAGCTGCTCACCTGGCTGCAAGACCGTGATGATGTCATGGCGATGTCATGCTGATGCTCTGCTGGCGCTCCTCAGGACTACCTGCTGTGGAACCGCCTGGGAGCGACGCTGGCCAACGGGAACCGCAGCGAGGAGGCGGTGGAGGCGTACACCAGAGCTCTGGAGCTGCAGCCCGGGTTCATCCGCTCCAGATACAACCTGGGAATCAGCTGCATCAACCTGGGAGCTCACAGGTAACACACCTGTCAGGACTGTGTGGACAGTGTGTGCTTTTGTTGAACCCCGTAAATGATTTAATTGATGCGCCGCCAGTTAACAGCAAATGTCATCTGAAACACTCCTGAGCGAGGCGGCGTCCCGGCGGCCTGGAGGCCCGGCGGCCCGGCGGCCTGGCGGCGGCCCGGCACATGTCAGACAGAGAACCCAAGGTCTCTGTAGAGGTCCTTCTCAGCAGCACGATGATGTCACATACATGACAACCCGCGCTGTCCTCTGGTAGTCAGGCATGTGGCAGCAGGCAGCTGCACAAGGTAGTGTGGTGTTGTAGTTTTGCTCTGACCTAGTTCTGGTTCTGGTTCTGCAGGGAGGCGGTCAGTAACTTCCTCACAGCCCTGAACCAGCAGAGGCGGACTCAGCGCTGCAGCCACCAGCAGATGTCGGCCAACATCTGGTCGGCCCTGAGAATCGCCATCTCGCTGATGGACCGACCCGAGCTGTTCCAGGCCGTCAACATCGGGGACCTGGACCTGCTCATGAGGGCCTTTGACATGGGCGACGTCTGACCCGGAGCCCTGGGCTTCAGAACCAGCGACCACAGTGGAGACGCTGGACAGGAGACAGTTTGGTTTGAAACCAAAGAGACGATGAAAATCCTTTGCAATATAACAGCACAACCCTTTAGCTTCCTGTCAGACACGGATCATCGCGTGGAGCTTCATCTTCAGGGCGTCTGCAGCTCCTTCTACAAGTCCTACATGGTTCCTTCTCACCTTGAAAATCAGGCCTTAAAGCCATCAACCGTCTGAAATATGAGTTTAAAATGTTCCCATTGAAAGTGTCCGACAGCCTGCAGTAAACCACCACACCACTGCTGAACCAGTGGAGGACCTTCAGAAGTTCACGTCAGACTGTAGATTCTCCTCAGAGCTTCAGGAAGAAGCAGCTGGACTCGTCTTTTAGGTTCAAGAATCTCAATATGCTTTAGGTTTCAAGTCTAGTTTCTTTTGACTGAAGACTAGCGTCAGACAGAAACAGGTTGATACTGAAGCAGCTGCAGTGGGTCACATTTTAGAATAAAGTCTGTTTGAATTCTCCTCCATGTCCTCCTGCTGTGAGGTCCAGTGGAGGGTTATGTTCTACTAACTCATCAGTACAACAGCCCCATCAGGTTTCACAGCATGTCTGCAGCCGAGTGAAGGCTCCACAGTGTGCCCAGTCTGTCATTTCATGTTCAAAAGTCTCAAATATTTCCTCTTTCTCAGTTTTTTCTTGTTCTTTGAGTAATATGACAAAAAGCAGCAAATTGCTTGACAATCCTGGAAATGTCCTTCAATGGACAGTCAACGTTTCTTCACTGTGGCTCAGTTTTCACCACAACATATAATCCTGCATCTGCATGGAAATGGAACAGCATGAAGAACCAACATCTGGAACCACCATGTTCCAGATGTTAAACCCTGGAGCTAATGTTGTCTCCTCGTTCTGCAGATGTTAAACTATCTCCAAGTCTCCAGACTTTTCCTCTCTGCTCATCAGCCGTAGAAAGATGTTCCACCATCATGTAGAAAGATGTTCCACCATCAGATGTAGAAAGATGTTCCATCATCATGTAGAAAGATGTTCCACCATCAGCTGTAGAAAGATGTTCCACCATCAGATGTAGAAAGATGTTCCATCATCATGTAGAAAGATGTTCCACCATCAGTAGAAAGATGTTCCACCATCATGTAGAAAGATGTTCCACCATCAGATGTAGAAAG
>NW_007580707.1:7919-9858 GCF_000690725.1 Stegastes partitus | reverse complement strand
CTAACCCTAACCTCAACTTTTTTTTTTTTAGTTTTGCAAGTTATATTTCTGAAGATATTTAACCCTTAAATGGCTTCCCAGGTGAGACTTTTTTAAGATTAAATTACAATAATGTATGAAAACCTGAAACTCTCTAAATCAGCCAGACTATTTGACAGAACTCCGTTTTCAGTCCCAAATAACAAATATACAAACTCTGAACAAAATCTGAGGTACAGTAACACTATTATCCCCCTGCCGAAGAAATCCCACATCTCCAGTCTTAACAACTACCGGCCAGTCGCACTCACCCCCGTGGTGGTCATATCACATCACTCCTGCCTCACAGTTTTGACCCCCACCAGTTTGCGTACAGAGCAAACAGATCACCAGAGGATGCCGTTGCCACAGCCCTCCATGCTGCACTGTCCCACCTGGAGCAGCAGGGAAGCTACTTTGTGGATTACAGCTCTGCCCTGTTTCTGGATCCCAGTCCAATATCCCCTTGAGGAGACTTGCAAATGCTTTGGTGTCTTCCTCCAGTGTGGCATTCTTAAATTGTTTGATGAGCTGTGGCAGCTTATCGAGGCTGGTGACAGTACTATAGTTGCCAGCAATAACTCTCTCTCCTGTGTCCTTTTCATATTCCTGACGTGTTTTTGTCCTCCATGCCTGACCACAGGGATCATGGATGAAAAACTTTCTTGCTTTTGATCCTGCATTCAACAGATGGTCTGGGGGGGTTACCCTGACGCTGTACTTGTATCCTTATTGCCTTGTATTCAGAACGAGTTTGAACCAGGCTTCTGCTAGTGAACAGTTCGGCCAGGATGCTGCCGAGAGACCACATGTCTATTGCTTCGGTCAGAGGGAGACCCAGCATCACCTCAAGAGCCCTGTAGGCATGGACCTGAGCACTGGTTCTGTTCTCTCTGGCCGGTCATGTGGTACAGCGGCAACATTAAGGGTCTGACCTCCAGGAAGGAGCTGGGCGGGGCCGTGGGCGGCGCCGTGGACTGACTGGCCCGGTCCCTGAGCCACAGGATACGGATCCCCACAGCAGCCCCACATAGACCCAGAACCGGCCCACTGGCTCACAGCGCTGGTGCACGGAGAACTGAACCGGGCAGCGTCTGGACTCATTCTGTCAGAAAACACCTGGTTCACAGGAAATGTTCTGAAGGGAAGCGGAAAGTCCGTCGCTGCACGAGGACGAATGGAGCGGCGCAAAAAATGGAGACAAAAGAGAAGATCTGCAGCAAAATCAGGATTATTGAACTGTTCATGTCGTACAAGATGAGCTGAAATATGACAAAAATTCCACAAACTATGTCCGATATGAGACAAAACTTGACTTGAAATCTGTCTAAAGTGACTCAAAGCTTGTTCCATGTGCTCAAAGTGTCTCTACAGTAAATTGAAAATGTACAAAATTCCACAAAGTTTGTCTAAAATGATTGATCTCAAATTAAAAAAGATGAATCTGCAGGAAAATCAGGAATCACTAAACTGTTCACGTCGTCTAAAATGAAGGAAAATATTCTTGAAATCCACAAATTGTGAAATGAAATGAAATGAAATGAAATAAATGAAAATGAAATGAATGAAATGAATGAAATGAATGAAATGAAATGAAAAATACTTTGTTTATCCCAGAAGGGAAATTCAATATTGTAAAAGCTCACTTTTATTTTATTTTTTAAAAAATCAATGTAACATATATTTTATACAACACCAATATTAATAATCATTCAGTCAGTCAATTGTCAGTCAGTCAGATTTGTTTTTAAAGGTGATGGCTGTTGGCAGGAAGGAATTTCTGTATCTCTCCGTTCGACAGCGAAGTTGACGCAGCCTCCCACTAAACACACTCTGTTGGTTCTTCACTGTGTTGTGGAGAGGGTGGGAAGAATCCTCCATCATCTTCATCATCTTGTGAAGCATTCTTTTTTGAACAATC
>NW_007580707.1:0-2734 GCF_000690725.1 Stegastes partitus | reverse complement strand
TCCAAAGATATTAAGGACAGTTCAGACGAAAACAAATTAAAACTTCTCACTCAAATATTGCACTGTTTCTTTCCATTAATAGCCCTTCTTTGGGGAAAAAAAATCCACAATTCAATGAGAGTCCAGTTCTGCCCCCCCCCCAGTCTGGGCCCGGGACAACAGACCCGTTTGCCCCCCCCTATCGGAGGGCGTGGGTATGGCTGTAAAACAAAGACACTGTGTTTAGATTGGTTCACTTTAAGCCTCACGTTAACACTTTAACTCTGTCCACCAGCAGTAAGGACGTCCCCAGGGAAAGAAACTCATCCGTGGCTCAAAGAACAACGGGGGAAACAGACGGAAAGAAAAGAAATCATGGAAAGGATCCCCTGTTGTTGGAGGAGGTGATGGCGGAAAAGAGGTACTGACAGTCAGCATTAACATTCAGTTGGTTTTATTTTGTTGATATGAGTTTGTTACAAAAGCTGTCGACTTATTCACAGAATTGGCTGTTTGACTTTTATCACTGAGATCAAGGTTTCATTTCAAAGTGGGACTCAGTTGTGTCTCACTTTAGAAACACTCTTAACAACAACATTTAGACCGAATAACAAATGTTAGTCATCAGTTTCTTTGACTTTTATCATTTCAAATTCAATTATGTTCAGCCAGCAAACTACACTGAGGTCAACAATGTTTGTAAAGGGTTCATCTAAATCAGTAAATTTGCATTTTTGTCTTACAACCATGCGTTCAATTAATCCTACAGCTCACAGTTAGAAATGAAGCAGTTTGTTTCATCATGCCAGCAGTAAAACCACTTGGAAATGCTGGAGGATGTTAAAAAACAACTTGTCTGTTGTCACATGAACATGATTTAAAAACACTGACACTGTCTGTGTTGTTTTCAGCTCAGAAGGAGTCTCGCCGCCGCAGCACAGATCAGAGAAAAAGCTGCAACATCACCTCCTTGTATATATAATTATTGTGAATATTGTTTTGTAAATAAAATGTAATCATTTTTTAGATAAAGATCAGTTAAAATTGACATGAAATGTGTCTGATACCCTCTATTCTATGTCACTGACAAACAGCTGAAATACAAAAGTGTCTAGTTCAGTGATTCAGACCAACTACCTGACGACTGAACTCCAAAATGAGTTCAACATATCCAGGATATGTCTTTGTTATCTGGCTTCACTGTTTAACTCTTTTGGTGTAACTACTAATTTGTAATAGATTGACAGCCAATTGTAATGACAGTTATCACCAATGAACCTACGCTGACCCTGAAACACAAGTTTAACAGAAACATCATCTCCACTGAAACTGACCCCTTTGGACGCTTCATCCTCATGGTTTCACTCACAATCACTCTTTTTTCCTTATGGGTAACATCTATGGATACAACAATGTTAAGGATAACACCAGGTTGCTTGACACTCTGAGCACTTGTATCGATGCTCTTAAAAGACATTTTCTGATTTAAAGGTTATTTTGGGGGTGATTTCAACATGACTGTAAACGATGAGCTTGACCGTTGGCCAATGAGACAAAAAATTCATTCTCACATTGTTGATTTAAGGAATGAGACATTTGGAGGGTTAATAATCCTAAAGCAACACACTTTACTTGGACAAACAAATCCAGTTCCCAGCTCTCAACGACAGACGTGTGGTTAATATCTGATACTTTACACTTTTCAAATTGTTCTGTGGAAAATTTTCAAGCACCTTTAACAGATCATAAAGCCGTCCAGCTGTGTGTGCATATGTCCTCTGAAAGAATCAACAGAAGAACTCCTGGATATTGGAAGCTGAATAACTGACTCCTGCGCAACAGTTCATTATGTTTGGTCATTAAAAGGAAAATGCAGAGCATCTAAAATGGGCAGAGCTTGAAAAAAACATGATGGGCGTTACTGGGAGCTACTAAAATATGAATTAAGGAAAATCCTCATGAAAAAAGGCACAGAAGGACAAAAAAAAACAACATAAAGGATGAAAATATCTTCTTAACTAATCTCATTAACTTATATTCTGCCAGAAGATCTATCTGAAGGGCAAAGTTAAGTGAAACATTTTACAGTTCCCTATATTAATCTAATTTATCACCAGTGGAACTGGAACTTTTTTTTTTAACTCTTTAACGGACACTAAAATAATTGATGAGGATTTAAAGACCATATGTGAGGCTCCACTCACAGCTGATGAAATTCAATAAGTGAAAGAAGTTGAAATTGACCAATGTGGACACCCCTATAACTCATCTGGTTGAGCGGGTGACCCATGAACAGGGGCTGTGATTCCCTGACGCAGCGGTCGTGAGTTTGCTGCAGGTCCTCCCCCCTTTCTCTCTCACTGTCCTAACAAAAAAAGGCAAAAAAGACCAGAAAAAATAATCTTTAAAAAAAAAAGCAAAAGTAATAAGAAATAAAAATTTTATGAAACCATGTCATTGCTTTTGAATTGTGGTTCAGCAGAATATTTTTTTTAACAAAAAAATAAAAAAACAAGCATGATGGGACCCATAAACTAATATTTTATAGAAACAATCCTTTGAGCCAATCACTGCAATCAAGTGTTTGTTTGTTTTTAATTATTATTTTCAACCTCAATTCAAAAGCAATGTCTTATTTCACTAAATTACCCATCCATCCATTATCTATACATCGCTTCATCCTCACTAAGGTCGTGGGGGGCTGGAGTCTATCCCAGCTGACTCAGGGTGAAGGCAGGGGACACCCTGGACAGGT
>NW_007580706.1:5892-7133 GCF_000690725.1 Stegastes partitus | reverse complement strand
TCCTCACATGCCTCCTAAAACCAGATGTAACATCCCAACCTGCTTTTCTGCAGGTGGTGTCCAGGTGGTCGGTCCGTCTCAGCCGGTCAAGGCAACGGTTGGTGAAGACGTTCTCTTGTCTTGTCGGCTGAAACCTGCAGCCGATGCTTCAGACATGTCCGTGGAGTGGTCCAGAGACGACCTGGACCCTCGATTTGTCTTTGTGTGGTGGGACAGAGTGGAACTGAAAAGTTCAAAACATCCATCTTATAAAGGAAGAACATCATTGTTAGTTAACAAACTGGAGCTCGGAGAGGTTTCACTGAAACTCTCCAAAGTGAAACTGTCTGATGAAGGAAAGTACAGATGCTTCATTCCTAGACTGGGTCGAGGATCTACTGTTGAACTGGTTGTTGGTGAGTTAATACTGAGATAATTGTGGTTTGTCAGGTGTTTTTTAAACATACTTGTGTGTATGTATGAGAATGAAGACTGTAGGAATGAGTCACTGCAGCAGTTTGAGGAGTTAAAGCATCTCAGGGTTTGTTCATGAGTGAAGGTCAGACAGAGTGTGAGATTTCAGCTGTTGGACTTCTTTCTGCACCAGTTGGAATCAGTGAGGTAGATCTGACTGATACTAGCTGGATATGAATCCACGTCACCATCTCTGTGGAGGTTGTTTTCATTGACAAGGTCCAACAGAACCAGCACCACTGCAGCTCCTCCCCTGGAAACAGAACAAGGCGTCATAGCAGCAGCGTCTGACAATCTACAACAACATCTTAGCATCACAAGGTTCATTATCTACAGAATCAAATATAAAAAGTGGTTTAATTCACTTTCTATTCACTCAGGTCAGTCACCACAAGTACTTGTTTAGGGTTTGGAAAAAAATTATGGTTTTTGGTTAAAATAAAACCTTTTTCCTAAACGTGTCTCCTCAAGTTCTGCCCAATCTAATATACGATTGGTTGACTGAACAGAAGCAAACATGAAGCAGTAAAATACATGACAAAGATATGTTGATTACAAATGTGTTTGTGATACGTCTCCAGCAGAAAATATGTTTTCCTCTAAACCTAATTGAAAAGACAGATTAGTTGTACAAGAACGTCATTTCAAGGAGGCCTGGTTGCTTCAGGTGGACTTGGTGGTTCCTTCAAAGCCTTTCCTACATCAGGGTTCCCTTTAGGTTTCTTTTAAAACCTCATTGAGAACGTAGTTTATCTTCAGAGGAACTTGATGTTTTCAGAGACAGAGTT
>NW_007580706.1:0-3452 GCF_000690725.1 Stegastes partitus | reverse complement strand
ATGTTAGAAGCAGGATTTTAAATTGGATCCTTGATTTTACAGGAAGCCAATGGAGAGAAGCTAATACTGGAGAAATATGATCTCTTTTATTGGTTCCTGTCAGAACTCTGGCTGCAGCATTTTGGATCAGCTGGAGGGTTCTGAGAGAGTTATTGGGACATCGTGATCATAAGGAATTACAATAGTTCAGTTTAGAAGTTCTAAATGATGGACTAGTTTCTCAGCGTCACTCTGAGACAGGATGCTCCTGATTTTTACAATATTATGTAAATGAAAAAAGGCTGTCCAACAAACTTATTTTATGTGGCTATTGAACGACATGTCCTGGTCAGAAATAACTCCAAGGTTCTTTACAGTAGAACTGGAGGCCAAGGCGATACCATCTAGAGCAGCTATCTGGTTCCATGGTGTGTGTCTGAGGTGTTTAGGGCCAAATACAACAACCTTAGTTTGTCTGGATTTAAATGAAGGAAGTTACAGGTCATCCAGACCTTAATGTCCTTCAGACATGTTGGACTCTGACCAATTGATGGATTTCATTTGGTTTCATTGATAAATATAGCTGCGTATCATCTACATAACAGTGGAAATTTATGCAATACTTCCTAATAATATTGCCTAAAGGGAGCATGTACAAGGTAAATAATATAGGTCCTAACACAGAACCATGTGGAACTCCATAACTAACTGTACTGCAGGTGGAAGAATCCGCATTAACATGAACAAACTGAAATCTGTCTGATAAATATGATTTAAACCAGTTCAGTGCAGTTCCTTTAAGCCCAGTTAAACATTCCAGTCTCTGTAATCAGATGCTGTGATCCACTGGATCAGATGCAGCACTGAGATCCAATAGAACCAGAACGGACACTCGTCCACTGTCTGAAGCTATAAGAAGACCATGAGTGACCTTCACCAGTGCTGTCTCTGTACGATGATGGATTCTAAATCCTGACTGAAACTCTTCAGACAAACCATTTACATGCAGATAATCACATAATGCAAGAATTTTAGAAATAAAAGGAAGGTTGGATATTGGTCTGTAATTGGCTAGAACACCTGGATCTAGAGCAGGCTTTGTGAGTACTGGTTTTATTATAGCTACTTTAAAAGCCTGCGGTACGTAGCCTGTTAATATAGAGAAGTTGATGATATTTAACACTGCAGTATTTATTAGAGGGAAGTTTTCCTTGAACAGTTTAGTTGGGATTGGGTCTAACAGACATGTCACTGGTTCAGAAGAATTTATTATCGACGTGAGCTCTGACAGATTTACAGAGAAGCAGTCTAAGTATAAATCTGGTCCTATGGATGCATCCAGAGGTGCTGCACCTACAGACATGCCAATAATGTTTTGTCTAATATTCAAAACTTTATCAGTGAAGAAGGTCATGACGTCTTTACTGCTGAGAGCTAAAGGAAACAAGGCTCCACAGAGCTGTGATCTTTGTCAGCCTGGCTGCAGTGCTGAAAAGAAACCTGGGCTTGTTCTGGTTTTCCTCAGTTAGGGATGAATAGTAAGGAGTTCTCGTCTTGCAAATCGTTTTTTTTTATAGGCGAGGAAACTGTCTTTCCAGGCTAGATGAAATTCTTCTGAATTGGTAGAGCTCCACTGTCTTTCTAACCTTCTTAATTTCTGTTTTAAGATGCACAGCTGTTGACTAGACCACAGAGCTGTTTTATTATAGCTTATTGCCTTCTTTTTTAATGGGGCAACAGCATCAATTGATGAACGCAGTAAAGCTGCAGTTCTATCAACCAGATGATCCACCTGTGTGGGACTAAGATTAGAGGAGCTGCTCTCCGTTGTGTTCGCATTGAAGTAAATAATAGTGGAACCATTTCCTTAAATTTAGTTACTGCATTATCAGACAGACATCTGGTGTAATGGAACTCTTTGGTAGGTGTTCCATACCTCTATAGGATATTGGGAGGGTAACAGTCATAGACGAGCAGCAGAGAAGCGTGTAAGACTGCAACTCTGCTTCCTGGTCTCACCTCTGGACTGTCAGGGATTTGGTTTTCTAATAAATGTCTCCATATTTCTAGATAAGAGAGCCGCACTATCCAAAGCGGGATGTATGAGGTCTCTCCTGATGAGACCAGGTTTTCCCCAGAACGTTTTCCAATTGTCTATTAAGCCCACATTGTTTTCTGGGCATCACCTCGACAACCAGCCACTGGCCACACTGGGCAGGGGTCCAGAGAACACTATGGAGTCCGACATAGTTTAAGCGAATTGGACTATGCACTATGCATTTGACTATGGTCGCTGGTGTCTCTAGCTTCACATTTCTGACCATGGAGCTGCCAATTACCAGAGTCCTGTCCTCAGCAGGTGTGTTGCTGAGTGGGGAAAAACAGTTAGAAACGTGAACAGGGGGTGGGTGGTGAACTGTGGACTTCTGCTCAAGGCTATACTTCCTATGGACCGTCACCCAGCTTCCTGGCTGCTCAGGAACTGCCAGGGGTGGCAAGCGGGAGCTAAGCTAGGTAGCTCCGTACCAACTGCGGGGGGCTGGCTAGCTGCTACATTTGCTGGTTTTAGCACGGTACGGAGCTGTGCCTCTAATTCACTGAGCCGTGCTTCTAGAGCTATGAACAAACTACATTTCTGACATGTACCATTGTCGCTAAATGAGACGGGCGAGTAGCTAAACATGAGGCACACTGAGCAGGACACAGACAGAGAAGGAGAGGCAGAAGCCATGTCTATCTTGTGGCTGCAAGGCTAGCAGATCCAAACACCAAGCTGTATTACGAGCTGTGGAGCGGTTTTGCACACAAGCGTTTTAGGAGCAGCCTGTACAGTGGTTTAGTTTACCGTCTCGATGGGTTTTAGTGTTTAGAAGCAAAACTGACTAGTTTAGTAGGAGTTAACTAACAGCCGCAGACACAAGCACACAGTAAGCTACAGACAGGAAAACAGGAACTGTTACATCACTTTGCGCAGTCGCAGTCCAAAGAGCAGGAGGCAACGAATCAGGAAAAAGTTAATGTTCATAAAGAAACACAAACTTCTCAATGAAAAGCAGAAGATGGAGACTGAGCTGCAGATTGTGGAGCAAAAACTGCAAACTGTCAAGGTTCAACTTATTATCTTAAACATTATTTTGTTGAGTTCTGACATCAGGATTTCTACCTTGACTGTCTCTTTAGTTTTATTTTGCTCTGACTATTGAGAATCTTCTTCTCTGTTCCATTTCTGAACCACAGTGTTGTTGAACAGTAAATCAATGACCATTTCTCATTTTCTCTGTTTTTGCTGGTCTGATGGACGAACATTACGGTGATATCAACAATTAGCTCCAGCAAAAGAATAAGGAAAATGGGATCCTGAAGAGTCGTCTAGAAGAGGTGAATCTCATCATCATGATGTTTTTAAATCAAGTAACCTTGTAAATGTCCATGAACTCTGTCTCACTGTGATGTAAAGTCAATCAGATGAATGA
>NW_007580705.1:1826-5570 GCF_000690725.1 Stegastes partitus | reverse complement strand
CCACAGTCAAAATGTCCTTGGGCAAGACACTGAACCTGAAGTTGGTGTATCAATGTGTGTGTGAATGGGTGAATGAGAAAACGTGAAAATGTGAAGTGCTTTGAGTAGCACTAAGGTGGAAAAACGCTGTATAAGTGCAGACCATTTACCATTTGATTGGTGGCTGCGGTGCTCAGACAGGTCTCTGACCAAGAGTGACTTTAAAAAGCGTAAACTAGAGCATCTATTATCGGATTTGTCCGAGATGAAACACAGTGATTTTTGTCTATATGCGTCCTTTTCTATGGGTGGAAAAAAAACAGCAAATGCAGGTGCGCTCTGTTTTTTATGAGAAGACCGCATTTCTGAGAAGACTACATTTCTAAGCATACAGTGCTGTGGAAAAGTATTTGCCTCCTTCTTGAATTCTTATGGTCCGAGGACTCCTACTTGCAAAGCAGACCGAGGACCCGACAGCTTTAATTTTTATTTGTATTTCCCCCACTTCAGTGTTTAAGACCATCAAACAAATTTAAATATTCGACAAAGATAACCGAAGTAAACACAAAATGCAGTTTTTTAAGGCTGGACCGAACACCCCAATATCCGGATATTTAGCCGTTGTGGTGGTATCCAGATATCAATTTTGAGATCCAAATATTTGCTGCTGAGGGTGACCCAACCAGTTATTAGGTTTAGGGGGCAATTACTTTTTCACACAGGGTCAGGTAGCTTTGAATAGTTTTTTTTTTTCCTTAATGAAGAAAGTCATCATTTAAAAACTGCATTTTGTGTTTACTTAGGTTATCTTTGTGTAATATTTACATTTGTTTGTCTTAAACCTTAAAATTGGGGAAAATATGCACACAAAAAAAAGAATTTGAGAAGGGGGCAAATACTTTATCACGACACTGAAAATACCGCAGTACAGCGAAGTTATAAAAGTACTACTTCCCACCACTGTGGCTAACACAGTAGCTGTCAGTCACAGCGACACCAATACAGCTTCATGATCATCACTCACTCGCACCAATACGACAGCTTGATATTTCAACACTCAATCTCTCAAAGAAAGGAAGCAGATGTGACCGTTTTGGTCGTAGTCTGGAGCCCTGTGTCAACTACCTCTCAACAAGAAGACATTTTAAAGTGCTTTCAGTTATTGTAAGTAGTGGCACTGTTGTTTATCTTTATTCAGATAAAAGAATGTGCGGTGGAGGAGCTGGGGAAAGGTTATCTAGTGTCCTGTCTGGTGGATCACCGTGGCAACATTACTGACTACCAGTGCAACCAGTACATCACAAAGATGACCAGCATCGTCTTCAGCGACTTCCACCTCATCTGTGGCTTCACGGATAAGTGTCGCGACGACATCAACGCTCTGCGCTGCGGTAGCATCAGCACCGGAGAGAAGGTGAGTTGGAAGCACAGGTCTGACATTACAGATAAATGTCCAGCTGGTCACTGCATGTAGTTTCACACTTGGTATAGCTTAGTCCTGTTTCGGGGTCTTGATGACACCTGGTTATCATTTTTGCCACATGAATTATACGTACAGGCCTCCAGAAACTATTCAGACTTCTTTGCTTTTTGCACTCTTTGTGTAACTGTAGATTATAATTTAAATACACACACAGTGCTTAACAAATGTATTAGGCCACCTGTCATCAAAACAAGAAACCATAAATATGATAGAAATCTTTCTAAAACTTGTTGAAAACTAAAAATGTTATTAATGAATTATTTATTTAGTCAATAACAAACTGAAACAATTAAATAGTCCTTTTTCACACATAGTAATCAAAAGCTTAATATCTTGTATGGTCTCCTTTGGTCTTGATAACAGCTGCATTCTTGCTGTCATTGTTTTTATGAACTTTTCAATAGTCTCTGCTGTTACTGAGTTCCAGATAGTTTCTAGCTGCTCCCACAGACTTGCTTTAGATGAAACTTTTGTGCGATCAATCTTTGAATGTACTGCATCCCAAAATTGTTCAATATGATTCAAATACAGACTTTGACTTGGCCAGTCCATCAGTTCCAGAACTCCAGATTCATTTTTCTTGGTCAGATAGTCTCTGCACAGCTTTGAAGTATGTTTGAAGTCATTATCTTGTTGTATATGAACACACGACCAATCAGATTCAGTCCAGAAGGGATTCCATGATGCACTAAGATGTTGTGGTAGATGTTCTTGTTCATGATGCTGTTGATTATCTCTAATTTACCCACGTCATTTCCACAAATGGAACCCCATACCATGATGGAATCTCCACTGTGTTTCACTGTGGGTGCAATGTATCTGGCATCAAAATGTTCTCCAACTTTTCTGTGGACATGAACACGACGATGCTGACCAAAGAGTTCAAACTTGGACTCATCTGTCCAGAGTACCTTCTTCCAGTCATCGACAGTCCAGTGTTTGTACTCGCTGACAAATCTGAGGTGTTTCTGGTTGTTTGCAGGCCTCAATAATGTCTTCTTAGCAGCTCTTCTTCCCTTTAAGCCTTGTTCCATCAGTCGTCTCTTATGGTCATTCTGGAGACTTGCTCAGACTCTGATCTAGAAGCGTTCATCTCTGCCTGAAGAGCAGCAGTGGTCTTCCTTCTGTCTCTAGTCCTTAAAATCTTGAGGTGTCTGACATCTGCTTCAGTTAACTTTCATTTCCTGTCTCTTCCTTGGAGCATTTTGTGAAAACCCGTCTCGGCAACTGACTCCAAATCATACCTGACCACACTGTGAGAACACTTTGTCTTTCCCTGTTTGTCTCAGAGACCATCCAGCATCATCAAGTGCTTTATTGCCACTCAGCTCTCCACGTTTTACCATTTTGAACAGGAATGAGGAATTTCAAACTGAATTCATCTTTTTATACCCAAATCTGAGCCAACACTGATACATTTATAAATGCAAGTTAGACAGTAATATATGACTGAAAGCTGTCTAGTCAGAACATTGTCAGCAATTGATTGCCACTGATGAACAGTCAGCAGTCAGCTGACCACAGACAGGAAGTTTAGGGGGTAAAAAGTTCGGTATTTTGTTATATTTTATTGATTTCATCTAATGTTTTACCATGTTTTGCTAACCGTTCGTGTACATAGATTTATTTTTTTAAACTGTTAAATTAACACTTGTATTATTTCAAATCTTTACTCTAAAAAACTTGATCAAAACTGTAAATAATGTCCACATTTAAACATCTAATTATTAAATCTAAATAATTGTTGAATAATTTCCAGATATTTGCCAGTATTTGAAGGAAGAATTATGTATATGAATGATTTTTATTTTTTTTTAATGAACATAATTATTTAAACCATTATTTTATAGAGTGTGCTATGTTTAGTTACAGGCAAATTTCGTAAAGTTTCTAAAAAAAAAAATATTAAATAACATCTACAATATAAAAATACTTTTCACCATTTTGCATTATTTTTACTATATCTACATCAGAAAAAAATGCTGGTATTTTACAGATGTTAGTCAGCATTTTAAAGGAAAAATACCACTATGAATGAATTAAAAAGATGTAAAATAATTTTTAAAAACTTTTTTTAAAAAGAATTTTCCTGTTCTGTTTAAATAAAGATAGTATCTAGTAAAATCTCAGGAAAAAAAGGATTAAGTCACATGCTGACAGTAGAAAAATCTATAACATCATACATGTATAAATGTCAACATAGTAGGAGCTTCGTTAGAAATATCTACAACAAAAGTCTGTATTTTCACAAATAGTAAATTGTTCTTTTACATTGTGTGAAC
>NW_007580705.1:0-964 GCF_000690725.1 Stegastes partitus | reverse complement strand
GTGTGCTATTGATAATGAAGAAAGCTGGAATAGTGGAATTACTTCAGCCCTCCCCCTTTATCCGGGCTTGGGACCGGCAGAGTGACCCAAAGAGCCACTCTGGCAGAGTTACTGATTTTTTATTTTTTATTTTTTTGGGGGGGGGGGTTAAGGTCTAATTTGGGGATTATGAAATTAGTGATTCATTTAGTACTGACCTTAACTTGATTAATTAATTTGATTTGACTTGTTTTTATATTTTATTTTCTTGAATAAGTTTTTTTTTTTCTTTGTTTTGTCAATGTTCTGGGTTTGGGTTGGGTTGGGGGTTCAGAGAGCCAGAGGCTGAGGGAAGAGGGTCAAGCTTGAGGTTTTGTCCCTCCAGTTCTTTTAAAGATCCGAAGGAACCTCTTCCACCAGGACTTCTTTTTAGGTTTTCCCTCCACTTCTTGTTTAACTTCTCGTTTTTGTTCCAAGCCGCCTTCTTGTTTAGAAAGTGCCGCCTTTAGTTCTAATGTTTCCTGGAGATGTTTCTCCAGGAGGCGGCACTTTTCTGTCTCCCACTCGCGTTGTTGTTTTTCAGTTTGCAGCTGAGTGTTCTGTATGTCAGTTCTGAGCTTGGAGGTTTCATCCACCTGTTTCCTTAGGCAGATGTCGACCTCCTCCTTCAGTTGTTTTTCAAGTTGAAGCAATGCTTTCAACTGTTGAAGTGTTTCAGAAGCTTCTCTATTTTTCAGCTGCTCTTTGTGAATATCCAAGGACAGATCAGCCATCTTTTGCCTGAATTCGTCCTCATTCAATTTTAGGGCGCATCTTAAGTGGGATATTTCATTGTGCAAGACAGTGTTGTCAGGCACAGGATTTCTACCAGCTGCTTGGTCAGGTCTGGCGTGGGTCTTGGGCCAGGGCGTATAGAGAATCTGGGGACCGGATGTCGTTGCCAGCTCTTGCTTGGGTCTGGCGAGAATCTGGGGACTGGGTCTCG
>NW_007580704.1:5418-9357 GCF_000690725.1 Stegastes partitus | reverse complement strand
TTTTGTTGTTGTTTTGTGTCTTGCTGTAGTTGTGTTGTGTCTGTGTGTGTTTTTCTCGTCTCTTTGTGTCTCTCCAGTAGGTCTCCTTCACTGAGATGCTGGTTTCCACGCGTGACCACTCTATCTGCACATCAGTGAACATGTGATGATGTAACTCCTCCCGTGCACATCTGAGCATGTCGTTCAGAAAACACGCACGCCATCAAATCCTCGTCTGCATGCAAGCGGCTGCCAGAGCAGGTTTTTCTGCTCGTATCTGTCGGTTCATCTGCAGCGTTTTCCTTCAAACATCAGAGAAGGCGTGAGAGTCTGTAGGAGGCCGATCTTCTCTTGTATGGAACCAGCAGAGTTGTGTTTATTATTCTGAGCTCAGCCTGCGGCGGGTTTTGAGTCGTCGTCGGACACATTTATGGTGACTTAGTGTAATTTAGTTTAGTTTAACTCTTTGAGCATTTCTGGACAGTTTTTAGTCGTTTTCTGTTGTTTCTAAGCATCACGGGACCGTTTTTAGTGACTTTATCACAAATGAACACGTTTTTGAGTCACTTTGGACAAAGTTGAACTCGTTTCTGTCAAACTTTGAGTCATTTTTGGATCAGTTTGAGTCGCTTTGTGAGTCTCGTGTGTCATACTGGACAACTTTCACGTCATGTTGAGCAACTGGTTTATTCTCTACATTATTTTCAACAGCTAATGTGTGACGGTGGTTGGTCAGAGCAAGTTCTGGACACTGGAAGGACCATTTTACCTCCAGAACCTACCAGAACCATCTATGGACAGGATCCACTCTGGTAGAATTATCGTCTACCTCATTTTAAAGTCGTTTTGGAGAGCTGTTGTAGTTTTAGTCATTTCAGACCTTTGAGGCGTGCTGGATCACTTCCAAACATTTTCATGTGTTTGTCATGAAGGTGTGGAGACGAGACGAGGAAATCCGTCTCTAAACGTCTCCTGTTCAACAAATCGTCCTTCAAAGTGACTATTTTTTAGATTCTTGTCTCATTTTGTCTCAAAGACAAAAATATCAACTAAATGACAGAAACAGATGTGAAGCAGCATCAACAACCTGCAGCCGCGAAGAACCACAAGTTTGATTTCTTAAAAGGAAAATTAACATAAAATACAAATCAATCATTTCACAGATTTATTTATTTATTTATTTTTTAATACATTGAATGTTAAATTTGAGCCGTGAAGTTATTTGTTGAATGTAAAAACAATCAGTGACACAGAAATCAGAATCTGTGGTGTAGTTTCACGCTGAAGGTCGTTCTGGTTGATTGTGAACGACGAACAGGAAACATGACAGCGCCTCAGATAAAAACGGTTGTTGTGTGTTTACAATATAAAAGTCATTCATCACACCAGATAAAAATGATTTAAAACAAGTACATGGGATCCAAACGTGCAAAATAAACCAGATTAAATAATTACAACAAATAACGTCAGTTCAGGAATTCGACTCCAAACATAAACTTCTGTTCATAGTTTATTTGAACATCACTGCTGTCGGCTGAAATAATAAAATACAAAATTCAATTAATAATAAAAAACAAAAAATGATCATGCAAATGTAATTGATCTAAAATCTATGTCCATATTTCTTATAGTCTTGTCCCTACAGAAGCCCTTAAAGTCCAGAAAGCTGAGATTTCTTCTTTTTATTATTGTTGTGCGCAAAAGAAGAAAAAAGATTTTTGGGCCTAAAACCACATCAGTGACTAAATAACTGTAAAGCATATGTTCATATCTTTGGAGTCTCTTCTGAAATCTTTAGCTGTTTTTTTTGTGATTTCCGTTTTTATTTGGATATTTAAATTCACTTAAACATCGTGGACATCCAGTAGAAGAACCAGAACGTCCTCCATCATTAAATCACTCGTTTGTCAAGATGAGCGCGACCAGAACCGGAGCTTCTCTGCTGTTGGTGTTTGAGCTTATTCTGTGCTAAAATGAGATGCTTTGAGACGTTACAGAACGTCACGTCTTTAAGCAGCTGCACGACGTTCACATCCAAACCTTACGGTCGGTTCTTTGACAACGTGCAGTAGGTCTGGTCCTGGTCCTGGTCCTGGTCCCTGCCGGATGATCCCAGGCTCTGGTAGATGTTTTCTTTTGGTTCCGAGGCCGGAGTCCAGTTTACATACGGGTTGGACAGCTGGAAATAAAACACGAGAGCTGAAGTAGAGCAGAAGTGTGAATGGAACAAAAGGTGTTTGGTGTTCAGCAGACAAACATCCAGAATCAGGACGGAACCGAATCTGTGAAACATTCGTCTGTTTGATTCTAAACGACAAACCAACACCATCCTGCTGCCACACAAGTGACCACAGACTGCTTAGAAAAGACAAACCAACACTTTTAAACTCTTTTAAAGTAAAAGAAAAGAAAAAAGAAACCCTGAACATGAATTCTCTCTAACAGCCAGCAGGGGGCGACTACGGCCACAACTCTGAGCGACCAGGACCAGAATCACTAAATCTGTATCAGTGACTGAAAACAAAAGTTTGAATCGTATCATCGGACTCTGTATTACTTCAGCTGACTGCAGGGAACCTGGAATGGGACGTTCTGAGACTGAATTCAAAGATTCAAACTGATTTATCACAATTATTCACGTTCAGAAAGTCGAGTTCAGAAGTTTCTGGCGGCATCATTTTCTATCTTAAATCTTTATATTTGAATTTGAATCGTTCAACTTAAATATTTGGAATAAAAATGTGATTGTTTTTAGGATCAGAATTTGATTAAAATAAACCTGAAACTGAATGAAATGTTTTGAATTTGAATTTACTCTGAAACTGTGTTAAACGCGATACTCAATATTCAAATTCAGTTCAACTCCAGCTTTTAGTTATTTTATCACAGGAACTCTGATTTAAATGTGAAACAGACAAATCCAGTTCCTGGTGGCCCACATCTCTGCCTGTACCTCCATCATCAGGAACCCCATACAAGGGTCGACCTGTTTACAACTCAGTCCTACGATCTTCTCTCCCCAGGAAGATGAAACCACATCGTCAGAACTGATGAAGCCTCTTGGATGAGTCTTCAAGAAACTCAAGCAAGTCCAGTTGCTACGATTAAACTTCAAGAACTTGCATCTACTTGTGGTTGTTTTGTGTCTCTCCTGACCAGGACCACCACAGTGGATGGATCATCCTGACAGTGAAGCACGGAGGTGGCAGCATCATGATGTGGGGCTGCATGAGGGCAGAAGGTGTTGATGGTGTTTATAGACGATGATAACAAGGTGCTGGTTGACCAGGTGAGTCCCAGTCTGCAGAAACACTATTATTTTGAATGCTACCGTCTCCTGTGGCAGGTTTCTCACCCGAGCGGCCGCATCGCTTCACCAGAGCGCTGCAGGGATGAGCTCAGTAAACATCACTTCAACTTTTTATTTTATGTTCACTGCTGTCCAGCAGAACCTACCTCTTTAGCTTTCTCCTAAACCGACGGCACTCGACTTAAACAGCAGCAAGTCATTTTATTTCCAAGCTGAAACTGGACCATGTTCAGAATGTGCACTTTAAAACACGCAGCAACAAAAACTAAATCCAAACACGGCTGTAAAATATGCTGAACGTGTTAAATGTGACGTTTTCTTTTGCGATCAACAGGATCCAGAAGCTGGTGACGACAAAACTGAAAGCAGCGGAGAGTTGAATCTTCACCATCATTCGAATAGAATCTCAATCAAACACAATCAAATATTTGGTCCAAACATTCAAGTCGAGCGATTCAAATCCAAACAGACATGATTAAAGTCACAATTTTCCAGTAGAACATGAATTTTAATCACCTACATCTAAACTAGAATTTCTGAGTTTGAATAATTGTGAGGAAGCTGTCGATGTGAATCTCATAAACTGAAATGGAAGTCATCGGACCGGAGCCGCATCCCAAGAACTGACTCTGAATCCTGAGAGCTGAACA
>NW_007580704.1:0-788 GCF_000690725.1 Stegastes partitus | reverse complement strand
GATGTTGAAGGATTCGGTTCAGAGGTGGTGGAAGCTGTGAGGACACAAGGACACGATCAGACACTGAATCAGCTCTGACGAACAGAAAGTTGGAAAAAACAAGATTCTGCTGGAATCTTCAGTCGTTCTTCATGGACGTACACTTACAGAAAATGAAATGCATTTTTTCTCTAAATTTCTTACTCAGATCTATCATTTTTCTCTCAGCGTGTTCCACCTCAAGCACACGATCATGGCAATATTCTTATTCGTCATAGTTTTTCTAAATTATTCATTGATTTCACAGACAGAATATGATTATTGCAATTTGACGTGTTGATTCACTTCCATGTTTTGCAAAATTTCTGCGAATGTACAAAAAAAATAAAAATCTGCATCCTAATAAAACACAATATAATATTTAGGTGAATTCAGAGCATCCCCTAGTGGCTAAATGTGAATATTTAACGCTACAATTTATAGATGCTCTCTGTCATAGGGCTGTTGATGATTAACCACTAATCAATTATTTGCCATTCATAATTTAGCCAGGAAAAAATAAATAAAAAATTAACCAATAAGGCAGAATTTAAGGGACAGTACTTGTGCTGTAAGTCAGCTGCAGTACCTGGTTGTTCCACCAGGTGGAGCCTCTTACTGTTTAATACTGTGGAGACCAGAGGAGGCGTCTACATACTACAGCTCATGGTGGCAGCAGAGAGCATTGTGGGAGTTTAGCAGCAACGGGACCATGACAGAGACTCTGAGGAGGTTAATCCACAGTCTATGTCTTGTTTTAGTTCACAACC
>NW_007580703.1:0-4754 GCF_000690725.1 Stegastes partitus | reverse complement strand
TGTGATAATTCTGTTAGTTATCAGCAGTTTAATACCTTGATGTTCATATATCGTGTTCATATTTTGAAACTTTTGTATATTGGCTCCTAAAATTGTTTCATTTCTTTTAGAGCAAAAAATGTCATCAAGCAGTCAAGAAGAAACTCAGCTGAACTGAGTGCAACAAAAAAAGCTTTCCAACAGTCTAAAATATGACATTTAAGAAGTAATAAAGGCAGGTTTCTAAAAGTTCACCAAATGTGAGAAAACTTAGCGGGTTGAAGAATGATTTAAAAAAAACAATCATTCCCTTCAGTCCACGTGGTATTATATATAGCTATTCACCTGGAATGAAGATAGTTTTTACTCTTAAGGATTGCAGTGTTGTATATTTTTCTTATTAACAACTATGAAAATAGAACATTATTAAGTCTTGTCTATTTATTCAGAGCCTGAAATCCTCCTCTGTGCTTGTCCAGAGCATGTTAAACACGTCAGTGAGGTGCACTGTTGTACTGGATGATGTGTTCTTTCACCACCATCAATACAAACATCCACTCGTCTGCTTCCTCAGATACGAGTTTAAATAATCCACCATCAAAGTAGTTTCCAACAAATGTACTATTTTCTTCTCTTGACATAATGTGTGTTGAAGCCACAGTGACCGTATGAAGTTATGGAACATTTTTTAAGAAACTACATATTTGTTCGTCCTAAGTAAGAATCAGTGAGCTCGGTGGTGAGAGGTGTAGCTAGGGAAGGTAGTTAAAGTGTTCAGTGAGCTGTTTTTGGTATTTTCATTGTAGATTTATTGGCAATAAGAAAATATAGAACAAAACCAGCTTTCTCCTTTCAGACACGACTCTATGTTTCCTGTGTAGGTGCTAAAGTGAACGCTGCCAGGCTGCACGAGACGCCGCTGCACCACGCTGCTAAAAACATGCGGGTTGAGATGATCGAGATCCTGGTGGAGTTTGGGGCCAACATCTACGCCAGAGATCAGCATGACAGGAAACCTGTGGACTACACCACACCAGGCTCTTCCTCTGCAGCATGCCTGCAATTTTATGAGAGTAAGTTTTCACGTACGTTAAGGACACATGAGACGTAAGCTATTGAGATGTGCGGCTGTACAGAGTGCAGTGTCAGCACAGCACCAGTAGATGGCAAGCAAAGATCATTTTACACTTCAGGAGGACTCTGCTAGATGACACCTGTTGTTTACAACCATACTGGGGTGTACAGCTGGTAAACCAGCGCCTAGACAGTGTAACTGGATGCGAAGGTGACAACTTGCATCGTAAACGTCCAGAGATTTATATAGAAAGGGGTCAGAGTGTGAAACAAGGACAGTTTTTACACTTTAGATCTGAGCAGATGGTTGCTTAAAGAAGTGACAATATTGAAAAAAAACCTCAGTAAAATAGCTATACTATGATGTCATACAGCACTTTAAAAATATCATAGGTACATTTAGAGAAGTTCAGCGACTGCAAACGTCAAACAGTATTCGATGTATATTTGGCCGCCATCCCTCATTGTGCACTGACAACTGGAATGACGTCTGAGCAACTGGGGTTGAACAGGAAGTTGGTGAGGGCCATCTTGTTGGACTCTGTAGGTGTGGAAGCTTACTTTGGTCTGGGTGATGCCACCGTCTTCCACTCTGCTACGTGGTCTCTGCTGGAAGACCCATGTCTCATCTCCAGTGAGGACATTGTCCAGCGACTCTGGATGTTCCTCTAGCTGCTCCAAAACGTCCCAGGAAACATCCACATGGTGGGGCTTTTAGTCTGTGGAGACCAGCTTGGGTACAAACTGCACAAATGTTTCACACGCCCAGATTGTCCAATAAGAATGTCCTGACCGACTTCCTGTTCAGTCCCTGTTGCTCAGCCATCACTCTGATCATCAGTTTGTGCTCACTCAGCACCAGTTCCTTGATCTTCTAGATGTTGGCATCATTTGTTATTGTTGAGAAACATCCTGGTTTTTGGGTCATCCTTCATGTCAGTCAGCCTCACTCTGAACCTTCTGTGTCACTTGGGACATAGTTTGCTAACCATCCACATTCTTCAGCGTGGCCCTGGTTTCTGGTGGAGTTTATTCCAAGTCAGTCCTTTTCTTGAGGTTCATTCTGTGACAGAGGGTGCTTGACTGGAGCTACAAACCCACCTGTGTAAAGGAAGACAATAGGTCAGTTGTTGAGATGCTGGCAGCACCATGTTGTACTTCATTACTGTGTGGCTGCTGAATCAGTGACCAGCCACCAGTGTCACATCTCATCCATCCAATTTGGAAGCCACTGGATTATTTCTCAGTGTAATCGGTTTAGAGAGCCATGACACACATCATTGAGTTTAATGTCAACAAATGTGATATTATTGGTGTGGCATTTTGCCAACGCTTTCTTCTGTCTGTAGCCACTCCCATGAGTCTGCAGCAGCTCAGCAGGTTGGCTGTGAGGAGCAAGCTGGGCACCAGGGCTCTGAAGGTCATAGGTCAACTGGACGTGCCCAAACTCATCATCAACTACCTCTGCTATCAGTGAGCGTCACCTGGAGGAGAAGCTGGATCAGCGCTAAAAAAAAAGGACTCACAAAGCTGCCGCACAATTCTCAGACAAACGCAGTCAAGGTGAAATAGCTATGTCAACAGCTGACACACGGTTTAGTGCCAAGCACAACGTTCTCACATGCTTTTTTTAAAAACTGCACTTTCTTCTCAACACTTGAGAGTCCAGAGTCACAGAGAGGAAGCTGAGGTTTAGAGCAGAGCTTCATCTCCTCTGTTGGCGTTGCTGTTTATATGCTGTATTTGCCCAAATGAAATTATGTGCACACTAACAATTTGACTTTAATTAGATTTAAGGATTACTATCATGCAAACGCTGTAGCACTTATTGTAGTCTGTAATTTCAAAGTACCACAGCTGGAATGCTTGTAAATCTGTGGAATAGTGGTGCTGTAAAATTTCCACTTCCTCACGGAGTATTTTAGCAACAGTTCACCACTTAAAAAAAAGAAGGTAAAGCTGCTCCATGGAGTTTTCCTTTAAACAAGCTTAAGTTACATCTGCATTGACTCACTTTTCTAAACGCTTTAGATTGCGTTTCTTCATATAGACGTACTAACTGAATGCTGGATGCTTCCAGGAGGCTTTTAACAGATAATATCTCATCAGAACCTAACATGGAAACTTCCAGTGTTTCTTCACCACAGCAGCAGCTTCTATTAGAATCGAATTCACTCAGCACGTCTCTCTTTACCGTAAACTTAGAGTCACAAGCTCGGGTTGGTGAACACGAGCACCCTGTTTGACAGTTCGGTTATTTAGTTAGTTTGGTTGTTGGCCATGAAGCCACCAACATGGAATCTTAACCATCAATTGCAGCTATAAAAGCAAAATAGCATTTAATAATATTTGCCATTTAGATGAATATAAACAGAATGTGCTTCTATTATTAGGGACGACTGTGAATAGATATTTATTTTAACGAGAGAACACATGACAGAGCTCAGGGAGAGGAGGAAGACGAGTGGTACAGTTTTTGGCAGCGGAGCCAACTTTGTATTTTTGTCAGCTGAAGGTTGCTGGATCAAACCCTGGTTTCGCTGGGAAAATGCAAGCAAGTCATTAAACTCGGAGGCGTGGCGTAAATGCTGAGTAGCAGTTGAGATGTGAAATGGGACACGGTGTGCACCCTCAGTCAACATTCCCTCAATAACTAAAGAAAAAGATCCGGAGAGAATACCAAGCAGTGTTGTTGTCACAGCAGACCTCAGACTGAAGCTCTCCAGATGCTGCCTCGCCTCACATTGTTGAGATTCACGCACAGCAACAGCCTCTGTTTGATACAGATGCTGCAGTTCGAAGGAGACGGCGAGACTGGCTGTCTATTTATAGCTTTGTGCCTGTTGCTCCGTTAAATGTTTGTAGAGACGACCCGGCGAGCTCAGTGAGGTCTCAGTATTTTTAGAAGGCGCCACAGGAAGTTGTTTATGAACTCCACAAAGTACTCTGGATTGCTTTAATTGTTCTGTCTTTGGTTGACATGACCTGTTTCTGAAGTTTCATAACTGAGGCTTTTCTTTGGAGGTTGAATCAGGCCGTACACACACTTTATGATTGGACATCAGAACAGTGGACGACACAGTCATGTATGTTTTAGTTCAGGTGTAACCTGTCGGTTTCTGTCAGTGTGGTTGTTTCAACAGCAACACACACTCCATCTGTTAACTTCACTGGTCCCGTGTGGTGGAAACCCATGTTTATTTGGATTCACATGTCTTAAGAACTTATATGTGTAAAATAACAGCTGTGAAATGTGAAGATGTTTACTTCTGCCATTCCTCCAGCCCCCTCAACTAGGTAGCTCCCAACTTGGATTTAACCAAGGTTCTACATAGAAGCTGAAGAACCAATAGCTAAAAATGTGCATAACCTCCCTCTCCCCTGATTTCAACCGATCCATTCAGTATGAGTCGGTGCCTCTCAGTCCACCAGGTTCATTTAACTTCTGGCTACGTCTGCTAACGCTGAAGTATCCCAGCAAAGAGCAACAAATGCTCTGCTGTTGGCTGCAAGAGTCTTCATGCACTCCCAGCATCTGAGAAACCTTTTTATTTTTCCTTTTCTGTTGTCAGACAATAGAATAAGTATGAAATCGGGACAGAAACACAGCCCATTACCACTACACATTAACCCTCAGTCCCTCTGCTAAAATACTGGTTTTATAACCACAAGGTCCTCATGCTCTTTAAAGCAGAGACTGC
>NW_007580702.1:2289-5639 GCF_000690725.1 Stegastes partitus | reverse complement strand
CAACTACAACTGCTGCTACAACTACTGTTGCTGGTGCCACTACGACTACCGCTGCTCCTACCACCTTGTCTCCAGCACAAATACAAGCACTGATACTCCAGCTTATTTCTACCCTGTCTGGATAATAATCTTTAGTTATGGAGCACTTTTCAAATTCCAGGTTACAATGTGCTTCACAAGGCATAAAAACTCAACAAATGAGTTATAAAATCACCAGGTATTAAAAAACATAATTCAGTGGATGAAAATCAACACAGTGTTGGAAAAGGTAAAAACATTTTCGAGAGAAAGGACAATTCAAAGGAAACTAAATCTCATGTAAAATCATGGGACTATGTTTTAAGAGGGTACTTAAACATAATAATATATGAAATTTAACCAGAAATCAACAAGTAAATGCAAACCAGTTGAAAATGTTTCTTGAGAATGTGTTCTGATTTTCTCCTCTAAAATGTAAATCATGTTGTTTTTCACCAGACCACACTGCAAAATAAAGTTCATAGATGTAAAATATATGGACTCTTTTCTTTGTGTGTGCGCCTGTGTGTTTGCAGTAACACTATATATGGATTAAAGGGGTTATCACTATGTTTGGGCACAATCTGTCCATAATTTCAGTTGTACAGAAGTTGTTTAGCTGTAGGTTTTAAATCCCCAAATTTACTTTCATTTTCATGACGCTGCACAAGATTAAGCTGCAAAATTATGCATCTATTGACAAAAAATAAATAAATTAAAAAAAAACTTTTTTAGAGAATAAAGACAAGTACAGAACAGGTGAAATACATTTGTAAATTCAATATTTAATTATTTAGCACTATTTTGCTGTGTAAAGGCCAAAAGAACAATGAAATGGCTTGGACATTGCAGCTCTAAAAACTCTGCTTTCTCTGTCATTCTCTGCACACTGAGCTCTGCCACATCTTTGACAAATGCTGATGTTATTTCCAAAGGGAACTGATGAATTAATACAGGTGCTTTTATGAGCACTGATGTGTTAAATGGAACACAATCTGCTTTGGAGCAGGTTAACGCATTCAGCATAATTTATCATGGTGATGTACCTCAGTCAGACGTAAACCATTGTTGTAGTACCAATAAAGCAGAGTTGAACATAAAGAGGTAGAGCATTTCTTAGCAACTGCAGTGTCCCAAAAAAAACGCTGCTCCTGAAAGTGTATACAAGAAAAAGTCTGGTTTTGTCAAATATTTATAACAAACTACACAACAGAATGTGTCTGGATTTATTCTGCTCTTTTTTTGAAGATGATCCAGACTCTCATGCAATCTCAGTTGCAAACATTTCCTGTCCCAGTTCCATTACCGTTACTGTTATGTTGTTGTTGTTTCAAAGTTACCACACATCGTGACAACAGTAAGTGTGTAAAATGAACTATCTGAAACACTGATGAGCTCCACACTAGTTGTTCTGCTGATTTACAGTTATACTAACAACTCGTGTGGAGCTCATCAGTCAGACAGTTTCAGTTCATTCATTTTAATTGAGCCCCATCCCCCTCGTCTCCACTCTCACCCCAACTGGTTGAGGCAGATGGCCACCTTCCCTAAGCCTGGTGCTGTTGGGTTTTTTCCCTCCTTGTTAAAGGGAAGGGTTTTTGGTTCCTTCCCACCATCGCCATCTGCTTGCTCATAGGGAACCCAAAGGCAACTTTGGATTGTTGGGTTCTGTCTTCTGTTTAAAATTCAACTGTGGTAGCGATTCAATGCACGGTTTTTACAAAATGAAATGTGTGTCCATTGGACCCCAAAAAAGAATATGTGCAAAATATTTGTTGGTTTTCACTATAGACTTTTATACTATGTTAAAAACATTTTCTGATAAGTTGACTTATTTTTGGTTCCAAATACATGAGAAATGTCCCTCTTTTTATATATATAAAAAAAATCTTCAAACAAAAACCAAACAAAAAAAAACAATACCTATCACCTAAACCAAATGGCCTGGGTTCCAAAAGACCCCTAAAGTCCTGAATAGGGTTAAACAGGTCACAAGGCTCTGAATCTTATTTGTTTACATCTGTGTTTTATGTATCTTTTACGTTTTTTTTTTTTTAATTCTGAATTTTTGTACAGTTGGAATGGGTGACTGGGTATCATTATCACATGTCCAGTTTATTTTTTATTTTATATTGTTTGACCTTTACTTAACCAGGCAAGACAGATAAAGAACACAGATCTTATTTTCAACGGTGGCCTGCCAGAAGGCAAGGCCTTTTGAAGGAAAGGGACAAGGGGGCTAAAAAACAAAACAAGATTATATTTAAACAAGCAAGACAATGTAAACAACAGATCACACAAACATACAATATAAACAAGGCAGAAATGATGTCATTTAGGACTTTAAGAGTTACAGTTGCACACCCATAGTCAATTCTGAAACCTGATTGAACACTCGCTAAGATGTTATGGGCTTCCAAATAATCAGCAAGTTGGTCATTTACAAGTCTTTCCGAAGCCTTAGACAGACATGGCAGAATAGAAATAGGCCTAAAACAGTTAGGATCAGCTTGATCTCCGCCCTTCAAAAGAGGACGCACTACAGTGGACTTCCAAGCACAAGGCTTTTTTGCAGTGTGTAGGGACAGATCAAAAATATCTGTGATGGGGCCTGCAATTTTAAAGAAAAAGGGGTCCAACTTATTGGATCCTGGTGGTTTTTTAGGGTCCAACCTATACAATTCATCCAAAACCTCACAATATGAGACCGCCTGTAAGCTGAAGCTATGAATAGTTGGAGGTGTGGTGTAGACTGAGAGAGAGGCGGGAGGTGATGAATCTGAGCGGGTGGTGGGAATTGTAGGTGGTATTACAGTATTTGCTGTTTCCAAAACAGAACTCAAATTTATACGATGTTTATTAAAGAGGTCAACTATACACCCTCTGTCTGACACTAAAATGCTGTCAACAGTCAACAGTAAGTGACAGCGGCAGACTGCTACATGGTTTATTGTCCAGGTCTTTCATTGTTTTCCAAAATCTCTTTGGATCAGAGCCAGAGAAGACTGCTCTTTAAAATAATCAGATTTAGCTTGCAAGGACTTGTTTTTGATTTGCCTGAAAGCCAGGATATCTGCCAGAGATCTAGTAAACCGTGCTTTGCACCAGGCTGTATTTATCATACAAAATCCACCATCATGTATAGGATCAGAAGGGCACATCTAACAGTGTGGAGGTCTTAGGCAAATCAACACAGCTGCTACTCATGATACTAACAAAGCCTAGATACAGGTTCTAACATGTCCCAGACCAATATCCATCAGCCACAGAGTGTTTAGTGGCTCCATATCTGTTGGTTTAAACTTCTACATAAGAGTCTCTCCCAGGTAACA
>NW_007580702.1:0-1429 GCF_000690725.1 Stegastes partitus | reverse complement strand
CATCCAGCAACAAAACTTATTAAACAGACTGGAACCTGGATTTAATTTGTAATGTATTCATATATAAATTGTTCCTGATGCATAATTATAGCAGGACACATCAACCAGCAGAAGGTGTATTTGCACACTAAATATTTCTTTACACATTTTTCTATTTTTTCTTCTCTCAGTCTGTCTGCCTGTCTGTTTGTCTGGCCGGCCACAGCCTTAGTTAGTTTGTAGTTCAGCTTCTGTAAACAGCCATAAATGTTTATCATTTTCAGCTACCATTTGTATTCCTAACTGAGGGCTGGGATATAAAACCATAAATAATAGTACTATATAGCTGCAATGACATGATATATGTTTTGATATGAATACTCGCACACATACACAAACAGAACAGAGTCCATATATTTTACATTCATGAACTTTATTTGGCAGTGTGGTCTGGTGAAAAATACACAGGATTCAAATTTGAGAGGAGACAATAAGAACACATTCTCAAGAAACATTTTCAACCAACAGGAAATAGAATATTAAACTCGTTTTCATTCACTTATTGGTTAAATTTCAGATAGAACGATGGAGCAGCTGCTGTAGTTCGTGCTGCTGTAGTAGTTGTAGCAGCAGAAGGAAACAGCAGGTGTGTTTAAGGACACAAGATGTTACTGTTTACTTTCAAAGCTCTTCATGATCTGTCTTCCAACCAAATCTACATTAAAGCACCGTATGCACCAGTACACTCTTTGAAATCCTCACCCAGACGACGTCTGTCTGTTTCAGGGGCCTGAAAACTAAATGAAGCAGAGCGACTGAAGTCAGAACCCTGAGTTTCTGGCACAATCTGTCTGAAGAAATCAGGTCACCTGAGTTGGATTAAGTGCCTTCTTTAAACATAGCCTCCTGATTTTACATGAAATTTGATTTCCTTTAAATTGTCCTTTATTTCTCTCGAAATTGTTTTTACTTTTTCCAATACTGTGTTGATTTTCATCCACCAAATTGTGTGTTTTATTTTTAAATCTGGTGATTTTATGACTCGTTTGTTTAATTTTTCTGCCTTGTGAAGCACTTTGGAATTTGAAAAGTGCTCTATAACTAACCTAATCCAGCCAGGCCAATTAAAAACTGGATTAGTTGTTGTATTTGTGTTGCAGACAAGGTGGTAGCAGCTGTAGTTGTAGTCGTAGTGGTCGCCTTGAAGGAAAACAGAAACATTTGTTGTCAAAGACACAGTAGAGGATGCTCTATTTTACAGTAACTGATGTTCATGTGTGGTTTGATTGTAGAGGATGGAAAAGGAACTCACCTCATCAGAATCAGAATCAGAGCGGGCAACTCGTTCGTGAACCCCATCCTTCTGTAGAAAATCCCCAAGTTACATGTTGAATATCACCTGTAATGTGCTTTCTAACTATTCATTGATATTATATTACTGTATGTATTC
>NW_007580701.1:4534-6016 GCF_000690725.1 Stegastes partitus | reverse complement strand
GAGATTTCAGCCGTTGGACTTCTTTCTGCACCAGTTGGAATCAGTGAGGTAGATCTGACTGATACTAGCTGGATATGAATCCACGTCACCGTCTCTGTGGAGGTTGTTTTCATTGACAAGGTCCAATAGAACCAGCACCACTGCAGCTCCTCCCCTGGAAACAGAACAAGGCGTCATAGCAGCAGCGTCTGACAATCTGAAACAACATCTTAGCATCACAAGGTTCAGATAAACAGAATCAAACATATAAAACTAGTTTGACTCAGTTTTTGGTTTGGTTTAGGCAATGAGAAAAAAAACTACAACTTTAAATGTAGGAAAGTTATCAGACTTTGTTAAACATGTCTACATGTCAGAAGCTTGGTTCAGGTCAGTCACCACAACTACTTGTTTAGGGTTTGAAAAATATCATGGTTTCAGTTAAAATAAAACCTTTTTACTAAAAGCGTCTCCTCAAGTTCTGCCCAATCTAATGTATAACTGTTTGAATGAACAGAAACAAAAGTGAAGCAGTAAAATACATGACAAAGATGTGTTGATTACAAACGTATCTGTGACACGTTACAAAAACATGTAATCCATCAGAAAATGTGTTCAAAACCTAATTGAAAAGACAAATTAGTTGTACAGGAACGTCATTTTGAGGAGACTTGGTTTCTTCAGGTGGACTTGGTGGTTCCTTCAAAGCCTTTCCTACATCAGGGTTCCCTTTAGGTTTCTTTTAAAACCTCATTGAGAACGTAGTTTATCTTCAGAGGAACTTGATGTTTTCAGAGACAGAGTTGTAATAAAATGTGTAAAACCTGAACCAGTCTGAACACTTCCTGATGCGACTGTTTTAAGGAGGTTGAACAAAAAACTTTCATCCAGTGCTGCTAAAGTTGTGAGATAGTTCTGTCCTCCTGATGTTTACATGTTTGTGTTCAACTGGACACAATCCACGGTTCAGTTTATAATAAATTACACATTATTCCATGTTTTATCATTTCAGATGACGTCTTTACGGTCCTGTCCACTTCCACCTGGATCACTATCGGTTTGGCTGTTAGTTTGGTTGTTTCTATCGTCCTGTCAACTGTTCTTTGTATTTGCAACGGAAAACAGATCAGTGAGTCACACATTAGTTGAAAAAAAAAAACCAAAAAAAAAAAACTCTTGACCTTTACAAAGTCTTGAGATTTTAATGGAAACTGTGATATGAGAGGTTTTATTATATTAAACAATGTCTCGATTACTGTTCTCATACTTATGCTTTCTTTCTTGTTTTTCACAAAGGGATACTACAGACTTCGGTAAGTGAAAATCAACCAGAGACTGAACGAGTAAGTAAAGAAGCAGAAGTTTGACTGCTGCTAGATGGAGAAAGACACCAAGATCAGCTGATGGCAGAAAGTAAAGTCAAGCTTGGTGGAAACACACAGTTTAGAATCAAAGGAAGAAGGTTTGTGTCTCCAAAGCAGATCAGACATCAGGATTCAAGAT
>NW_007580701.1:0-3316 GCF_000690725.1 Stegastes partitus | reverse complement strand
TGATAAAGTGGATGTTCCAAGCAGCTGGTTCAGAGGAGAACTTACTCACCATCTGGATCTACATGAACAGAGACTGAAGCAGAACTCATCTATGTGAGTGTTTGAAAAACTGACCAACAAACAGCTTGTAGGCCATCTGGAAACCTAAAAAGCCTTCAACCCTCTACAGTCTGGCTGTAGATCAGGCCACAGTTGCATAACTGCCACGATGACAGTGGTTAATGACACCATCTGTGCTCTTGACAATAAGGAATACTGTGCTGCTGTCTTTGTTGATCTGTCGAAAGCTTTTGATTCTGTTGACCACCCCATTTTGCTGAAAAGGTTAAGAAATATTGGTCTCTCTGAAACCTCTGTCTCCTGGTTCAGTAGCTACTGTTCTGGGCGCTTACAGTCTATAAGGATGGAGGGTCTTCTCTCGGCCCCACTACCTCTTCACAAAGGTGTCCTCCAAGGTTCCATACTGGGCCAAACACTATTCAATATTTACATTCACAACATAACCCATGCTGTAGACAATGCCCACATTCATCTGTACGCCGACGATATCATTGTTTATACATCTAGCCCCTCCCTCGATGATGCATTGTTCAATCTGCAAACTGCATTCAGTAACATCCAACATGCCTTCTCTGACCTTCTTTTATCACTAAACACAAAAAAACCCAAAATGTATGATTTTCAATAGAAACCTCCCACAGATCCAGTCCCCAATTTACATCATCTCCTTGGATGGATCTAAACTATAACTTCATCAAAACTACAAATATTTTGGTATCTGGCTCGACCCCTCCCTCTCTTCTGAAACCCACATCAACTCTCTGCTCACTGAAGTCAAAAATAGAATTAGTTTTCTGTATCGTCATAAATCCTCATTTACACAATCCACTAAAACCTCCTGGTCAAAATGACAGTACTTCCGATGTTTAACTACGGTGACATCCCTCCTCCATAAACTGGACAGTATCTACCACACTGCCATCCGTTTTGTCACTGGTGCCCCCTTCGCGACTCACCGCTGTACTCTGTACAGCCTGGTTAACGGCCCTCTCTTCACCCCCGCAGGCAAACCCATTGGTATTTGTTCATTTATAAAACTATCATAGGTCAAACTCCGGCATACCTAAGTTCACTACTCATCACCCGTCACATCAGCTGCTCACTTCGCAACAGCAACCTCATCCACTTCGTCATCCCCAAAGCCCGCACTATTTTTGGTCACTATTCATTTCAGGTTTCTGCAGCTCTCGAATGGAACCAGTTTCAAAAAACACTCAAACTCAGCTTTTTTATACCTTTAGCATCTTTTAAAACTACTTACTCAGTCCTGTACCTGCTTTTAGTGTATTTTATCTTCAAGCCTCTTATTGCTATGTTTTGTTTGTGTACTGTTTTTTATGGATGTATTCGTTTTATTGTATTTTCTGTTCTGTGCTGCCTCTTGACCAGGTCGTTATTGTAAATGAGAATTTGTTCTCAATTAACCTACCTGGTTAAATAAAGGAAAAACAAAATAAATAAAATGTTACATGAACATGGTTTTAATGACGCTCTCCAACCAATCAGAAGTCAGACATCAATGTCATGTACAGATGTGTTCAGATAAATATACTGTTGTGTCTCTCTCTTGTTTCCAGGATCTGGATGAGAAGCTGAAGTGGATGAAGACTGAAAGAAATCTGAACACAGTGATCCAGAACATGATTGAAGAGGTAAATGTTTTCCCTCATCCATAAAAACCAGAAACCAAACAGCTATTTTCAGATTGAGTTTTAGTTCCACTGTGAGCTCTGATTCTGCATTTATTAAGTTTGGTGAGAAAATTAAACTAGTTCTCAGACAGATACAAAATTAAAAAATTAAACTTGAGCATAAACCAACATGATCTTAAACACAGTTTAAACTCCAACAGTCCAGTTTAGTTCAGTTACTTTCTGCAATAAACCACTAAAGAAACATCAACATCCATCAGAGTTAAAGTCAAATAAGGTGAAAAACACACAGAAGAACTCACCATCTGGATCTACATGAACAGAGACTGAACCAGAACTGTTTGGAGTGAGCTCCTAATTTACCTGAAGTGGACCCAAAAACGCGACAAGGGAGGTGGGTTGCAAGTTGTGGTGGTACTTAGAGCCAGAGCAGGTGGAGACTCACCTGACGGCTTGGCAACTTCCGACAACGCCACCTTGGGAATTTCACCCAAGGATTTGTTCTGCCTCTGTCAACTACCACAGAGGTACACAGGTTCGTTACACTACGAGGCAGGAGACGTAGCAAGGATACAAATTATGTTTATTACAATAAAAGATCACTTAAAACAATTTAAAAAAAGGGGGAGGGAGTGAGCTGCCCAGAGTTGGCTTACCACCGGGGAGTGTCGATGGGGACAAAGTGGGTCCCAGGGGACGGTCACCAAGTGAATTCACACAAACGTGAGGGATCAAACAAAAAAGCCCAGGGTTCCAACGGCACACGGGAAAGGGATGCCACCACTGTCAGCACCAGCCCACCACCGAGGCGCTCAGCTCTGAAACAGGAAGTGAAGTGAATTAGTGGGGAACACTACTATTAAACAAAAGAAACAAAAAGATCAAACTATAGACAACAACTGTAGCCTATAAACACATTCAAAAGAAAAATATATCCACAACTCAAAAAAATGCACAATGAACTGAAAATACAAAAGAATTGGGACATTAAGGTTCAAAATGATCATACAAGCAAGTAATAGTCCCCAAAACAAAACAATTACAAAACTGAAAAATAAACAATCTTCACCATTGAATGCTTAACAGAAATAGACTGTAAAGGGAAATGAACAAAAAAATAAAGCCAAATGAATGAAACAAACACCGAGACACCCGCGACGAACCGGAAGCGAAGCGACCGGAAGGGGCGTGTCCTTGGCCTCAGTGGGAGAGAGAGAGAGAGAGCGTGCAGAGGGCCATAACCATAAGCTGTGTCCGAAATCACTCCCAATGCCCTACATAGTGCACTATATAGGGTGCACGCCATTTTGTAGTGTTGTTCGAATTCTCAGCGATAAATTCCATCCACTACATAGTCACTCAAAATATCCCACAATGCACTGTAAAAAGTAGTGTACAGCCGATGGTCACTAACCGAGCAATATGGACTGTCATGCATTGAAAGGAAATGGAAATGGAGATGAACGAGAGCGTGGAAAAATTCCCGTTTGTTTTGTGAAATTTTATTTCACCCGGACAGTGAACGTACAAACACATCAAATTAACAGTTTATTGCGTAGCTAAGAAATCAAATTAAATCAAGTTTATTGTCATTTTGCTGTACA
>NW_007580700.1:8066-11832 GCF_000690725.1 Stegastes partitus | reverse complement strand
ATTCTGCTCGTAAACTCACCATCGCAAAGCTCATTGGCTTTTCCCAAGAAGCCACATAAACAGTGTTGCTTCCAGCTCTCTGCTCTCCTTCTGTACCGCCTGGTTCTTGCTTTGCTCTCGTCATCATAGATTCCACCCATCATTCAATGTAGGTACATTATACAGCTTCATCTCACTTGTTCATCTCTAACTGGGCTTCAAAATATCCAAGATTCCTCGGCAGCCTAGTTTATTATTTTATCTTACTTTTCCACTGACATCTGATTCACTGTAATGCTGCATCAACATGTTCCAACTTCTAGTGTGCACTCTAGAAGTTCATTGCAACACCATCCAACGAGTTAAATTCAATCCACACTGCTATCCTACTGTACACCTACTGCATCTCGTATCCGATCTTCCTCTGTCTTGAAGACTACCTAATCTGTTCACTCAACCAAAACAAAACCAACCAAGCAGGCAATCCATTTCCCATTGATGCAGCTTCCAACCAAGTCTATGGGCTGTTGGTAATCAAAAGCATATCAGCTTTTCATCCACTCCAACCCTCAACACTCATGTTACAGCCATTCTTCTTTTTGTTTTTACAGGTGACTTTTTGAGGGTCACCACCAACATAACGCTCATTTGCATTCAATAAACAATCAAGCTTCAAATTGATGGTGTGGTCCTTGCTGTTGAATATATAGTTTTCAAAAACTTCAGCAGCTTATCGTGTACTGTCAAAATATTACATCATCTGACCTGTTTGGTTGAATTTGGTGAATTTGGTTTCCTCCAATGTGCACAGTGTATGTATTTAGATGACAAAGTTGACAAAAAGTTTCGTCATTGAATCCAGTCTATTAAAAATAGATATAAATGAACTAAAACTCTATATCTTGTCCTGGTGTTAGCTGATCTAAATACACTTAAAATATGTTGATGTATGATGATGTGCTTGAAACAGAACCACAAATCAAGACGGAAATCAGTCTCCTCACTGAGCTGCTCATAAGCTGCTGTTTCAGACCTCATGTAAACTGTGTTTCCTGACTTTCTTTGTGTCCACATCACTGATTAATTCATGTTTTTGTCTTCCAGCTACCAACACTATGCAGGTGAAGGAAGACGATGACGCCATTTTGAACTGTTTTCTCGGCACTGGGAACATTAAGGAAGAGGTTTTTGATTGGAAGAAAGATAAGGACAAGAATAAAAAGGAGGTTTTCTTATACGCTAAGGGCAGTTATTATGGTCATGGACAAACAGGTCAAGATTCACACTTTGTAGGTCGGGTCTTTCATTTTCCCGACCAACTCCAGTTTGGTAACGCCTCCATAGTGATCAGAAAAACAAAGACGTCAGACAGTGGAACCTACACGTGTCATTTCCCAAACCATCAGCCAGAAATACGATCCAGCATCAGTCTGACTGTTGGTGAGTTCTTCCATGAGACGCTTATAAAACTGTGACTTTGGCTTGTTTTTGTAGTTTTTGATTGTAAAAAAATATGTCTAATAAACACTTTTGAATTTCTTTCTTCCAGTTTTACCTGCCTGACAAGTTGATAATATCATACAAACATCTCTAACATGTGTTTTCTTTTCCCCTTTAGATCCTATCTTAAAACCCAGACCAGAGATAGAAGGTGAGTCCTGGTTCTGATCTTTACATCTCACCTGTATGTGATGAGATTCATCACTGACACTGAAACACATTCACACATCACATCTCTGACATTTGTTCACGTTTAACTCATAGAGAAGGTTTGTACATTATTAATTTATTTTATGTTTTCATAAATGAAGTGAAAGTGTTAAGTGCATTAATCACATCTTGATGTTGTCCAAAACTTTATCTAAATTACGTTTAACAAATTCAATTCAGTTTATTAAACCCACTGACATAAACAGTTAAACGTCCTGTAATTTGTCGTACATTGATTAATGTCCCTATTGTTAGTTTTAGAGATGTGTGTTCAAGTTTGTGATTATCTTGAGATTGTCGTTTGTTTAGTATGTGTTGTAAATTACTCTACGTCCTTTTCTATATATTATTTTTACCAATGTGATATATTGGTGATATAAAGTAAAGTTCTTACATTTAAAAAAAAAGAGATTTTTCCTGAGCTGTTGTTGACCAGCAAGTTATAATTGCTATAATTTGATGATACATTTTCCATTAGGGCACCATGATCAAATATGAAGACTTAATGTGTGTACCCACTTTGGAATGCCCAGTTTGTCATATTTTATAACACATTTTTAAGTATTACTTCCAAGTATTTTTCTTAAAAAAACAAACTAACAAACAACAAGCTGCACAGATAGAAGACCATTATTTTTCTTGTAGGACACATTTTGTAGCTCAACAAATTTCATCTATCTGTTGTCTGTGTTCAGTTTGTACTCATGCTTTGGTATTAAACTGTACATAGTTCAGTGTGATTTATGTGAACTAGCTGCTGTGCCACTGCAAATTTTGGGGGTTTAAAGTCATCAATGTATTTGTGTTATATGTTAGCAAAAACTTGGGTTTTCACACTTTCTACACTCTATGAAAGTCTTTGCAGGAGTCAGAAATACTCTTTGCCTGAAAACCCTTTACAATCAGAGAGGGGTTAACAAGAAACATTTGAGTGTTACCTAACAAATGTTGTAATTGTGTCACATAAATTAATGTTTTTTCTGTGTTCTCAGGTGCATCTTCACAACCCATCATAACTCTTCATAAAACAAACAATGGGGTGCTGCTAAAGTGTGTTGTTAGAGGAGCTTCTCCAAAACCTGTAGTTGAGTGGTGGGACAGTGATGGAAACATCCTTCCTGCTGATCAACCAAAGATCACAGAAAGAGGAGGAAACAAATATGACGTTATCCTCAATGCTACTGTGACCAAGACTGGATTCTATCGCTGTGTGTCCACACAGAAGGAAATCAACCATCAGATTGAGACCGAGACGCATGTCATTGTTCCTGGTGAGTTCTTATTAAATATTTTTTACTGATCTCATGTAATTAGTTTTCAATAATTTTAAGGTGTTTACAATTAAAACAAACCAAATGTTTCTCCCGGTGGTACAAAAGGGAACAAAGACAGTTGTGTTAAACTGAAAGCCTTCAGACGGTGTCAGGTTTGTACTGAGAGTCCACTTCATGAATCTGCAGAGAAAAAAGGAGGAACTAGAGTCTGTTGAAGTAAAACAACTGGAGTTGGTCAGTTCTGAGATCAGTCTGAACAAACACACAGTTTATGTGGTTCACAAGGTTTTAGCACCAAATGAGCTCCGACTGAACAGAAAATAAACTAATTTAGCTCCAAGACTCTGAGTCTTGTTACATGTTTACAGACTAACACTGACTTTACACTTTAAAAACTTTTAATTGTATTTTTTTTGCTTTTTATGGTGAAACTTCTTAAAATAAATCACTTTTCTGAAACTAATAAGAAGAACCAAATAAATACTTTACACAGAAATAGAATCATAGATTTATAAATGACTGTTGTAACCCAGACTTATTACTAATTACACTCACAGTTTGATGCCACAAGTATTAAAACTGATTATATGGAATGAAGATGTGAGAAGTGACCCAGAATGAACTGAAGCTGTAATTTGATTAATAGTTTCTTTGTAATTCCTCTAGATGCTGAAAAATGTGTTTAAAATGACTCAACCTGCAGCGTGGAGCTTCTGTCTCCTTCTGACAGGAATTAAACAAACACTGTTGAGACGCGTTGAGTGGCTGAGTTGATGAGCAGCTTGATGTGATTGTGGTTGTTT
>NW_007580700.1:0-1056 GCF_000690725.1 Stegastes partitus | reverse complement strand
TTAACAGTCAAATCACTGTTATTTCTACAACAGATTTCAAACAACAGACGCTGAGCCAAAGTGTTTAAAACGAGACTGAAGTCAGGAATTCACCAAAGAAGTTTAGATATTAGAGTGAAGAGCCAAAAATATTCTAAATAATACAAATGAAGCTGATGGACGTTCAGGTTCAGAAGCTCCAGAATTATAAACTTTGAACAAATGACCTGAATGATGTAAAAATGAATCGACAAAAATGTTTAGAATCACGACAACGTTGAGTCAGAATGTGACCGACTGTCTGATTGATTGTTTTTATCCTGCTGAAAGTTGTTTATTGGTTTGTTTTTAGTTCCTTGAATGTTTGTGTTAAATGCTGCCTAATGTTCTCCAAAGACGTTCTGAAAACGTTTAGTTCTAGCGTTGTTTTCTGATTGTTGTCGTTGAGATTTTCCATCTGTTGTTGTAATTTGTGGAACGTTGTGGCAACGTTTCTGGTGTGTTCCCTCAACAACATTCCCGAAACATCCACATTTGTTTATATTTTACGTTCTGGGAACATTTTCTAAACGTCACTTGAGGCCTTGATAACGTCTTGAAAACGTTGTTAATGTTGATTTGTTCTTCCTTTGCTGCAACATCGTCTGTTTATCTGATGTTCTCCAAACGTTCTCTGAATGTTGCAGCTGAAACCTTACTTCAGATCTTGAGGTCAAAACGTTTTCCTTAAAACATGATTAGAACATTTAGATAGCTTTAGCAAACATTGTGGGAACGTTTCCTGCTGGCTGGTAAAGCAGGAAAATGAATGAAGCTTTAAAAGCAACACGATGAAATGAAATCAGAGAATTAAAACGGGACCAAAGCAGCAGAGTTTTGTGGTGATAAACTGGATTCTTTAGAAAACTGAGGACCAAAAAACCCTCGATAATGACGAGATAATCATGTGAATGACTGAAAATGACCAAGAAACTCCTGACTGACGCCTTCAGACTGATTCAAGATGTTAAAACAACAATAATGGAGCTTGTTGGGGTTCAAACGTCACTGACAGAGTTTTAGATTCTGAATCACACA
>NW_007580699.1:3336-5794 GCF_000690725.1 Stegastes partitus | reverse complement strand
ATTATAACGTGAAACATTACTCCATTACTTCAGTGTCATTTTCAGTACGAGATACTTTTCTTGGCTAATCTTATTTTTAATTTACTTCTATTTAAATGGTTATTGTTGTACTTCATACCTTTTTTTTCTTTAATAAAGTAGAGGTCAGATCGGTCCATCTCCAAAGTTAGAATTCTTGTTTAAATTACAAATAAGCTTGTAATGGAATATATATGTTAACATCTAAAGGTTAATGTCTATGCAGTGCAAATATTACGCATAATATTTGTCATACACATGAAACTGCACAATGCATAAAGTGACATGAAGCATAAAAATGCACCAATAAACAAAAGACTACATTTAATCTTACAGCAGTTTATTAAACTGTTCAAATAACTAACAAAAATTTCCCTCCATGTGTGAAGATAATCCATCTACTGCTTTACAGATAGCAAAATTAAGATATCTTGACAACTGTGATGCTACTCAGGACTCAACCTACGATTAACTGTGACTGTGAGCGACAGCTGAGATGTGTGAAGTGAAGTAAAGTACACAGTGTGACTTGCAGAGGGACTGTAACTGATCCTGTTTCCAAACTCAGAGGAAATACTCCTACAAATATCTGGAAGCAACAACCTGAACATCAGCTGGTGAGTCTCAATAATCTGTTAGTTTGTCTTCATCAAAATGAAATTGTGTTTCTATGGACATTTCAGTTTGTAATAGACATGACATTGTGGGCCAAACTGAAGAGAAGGCGATTTATTCATTTGCCATGCAAAATATGTCTTTTGCTGTCTGTGTTTTAGGATCAAGTTTGGCTCTAAAATGTGAAAAAAAAAACTCAACAAACCCACAATTGTTTCACATAACTTGAAGTATGTCGTTTGTGTGTGTCTATCCATGAACGTGACAACATGCAGTTTAGATTTGTGTTGAAAGTGATGCAGAAGGTCCAGCTGATTGAGTGTTACAAGACTGCCATGGCGACTTCAGCTGGAGAGTGTGCATCAGATTAACGGAGAGGAGGATGTCTGAACAGATCTAAAGACACCGCTTTATTGTCAGGGTTCACAAGGCCAAAAGGTTGGGGAATACCAGCGGGATACACACAGGGGTGTAAAGATGTGGTAAAATCTCTACGAACAAACACATTTCCTGTGTTTCATCTCACAGTGCATGTTGTCTAGTATCCCTTGTTATGATGAATCCCTAGAATCAGTGTTTTCTTTCCTCACTGACAGGATGGGGAGGGGAGTTTCAACTTCACATCCAAATAAAGACAGATCTTGGTGACAAACACGGTTTACAGTTTGTAACATTTTCTGCAGCAAAGTAAATCATAAACGGATCAGTCGCAGGTTCTTCTGCTTATTGAGCTTCAATATGCTTGTCATGACCAACAGTTCAGACCACACTTCTTTCTTGGCTTCTTAATAGTATCTTTGATCCATTTTAAGTAGTTTTGATTGCAGACGTCCATGAAAGCAGATGCACTCCTACATACATAGTCAGCATCTCCAGCAGAAATGACACCATAAATCTTGTTGTCATACACCACTCCTCCACCAGAGTCTCCCTGTAAGAGAAAGAAATATATTTTATTCCTATGTACTGAAACATCAATGCATCTTAACATGGTCAAAACTCTAATGCAAACTCACTTTACATGTATCCACTCCAGCACGTTGGCCACAGAACCAGTGTTGGTATGCCATTTTGTTGTGGAAATTGGGGAATGTGGCAAGAAAATAGTCATTTAAATCTTTACATGTGACAACTTCAACATCTGCACACTGAAGAGTAGCTGATTCACCCGCAACTACAGAAAAAGAAAGCAAACATTCTCATTTTCCATAGAGATAATATAACAAAATCTAAAATGTTTTATCATCATATTTTGTTTCATTATTTCTTATACTTACTTACTTTACTTAAATTTATGAATTAGTTTCCAAAATGAATGAAATCAGAAGAGAAATTTTCAAAAAGCCCATTGTCAAATTGTAGTTTTTTTTAAATCTATTTTTTATGAAATAAAATTGTTTGATCAATAAATTTAACAACTCCACAAAGAGATCATTATGCTTATAAAAACATTAAAATATTCTCACTTCGTTCGCCATTCGGTCCTCCAGCAGTGGCAGCATGACCTGCAATCTGAACTGTCTGACCTCTGAAAAGGACACAAATAAAGACATTAAGAATAAGAACATTTTACTCCTTTACAGTTTCTCCTTCCTGAGCTGGGTTATCAGAACTGTATGTCTGATTTATCTGCAAATATATGACTGCAATGTTATTGTCTGATGTGATGTAAAGACCAACCATCCTCATTAAAGTTCTGGAGTATAGAAATAATCATCATCAGCTCACTGCTCCACAAAGAAACACACTGGATCCACATTTTAAACACAGTGGAGCCCTTTGGCAAAATAAAGCACTGGACTTGTCATGTTTCCTCTGAGTTGCT
>NW_007580699.1:0-2371 GCF_000690725.1 Stegastes partitus | reverse complement strand
TAAAACTGCATACATCTTCCTGCAGGCAAGAGGACGTGAAATACAGAGAAACATCCACTTACAATTTTCCAGATCTCAGTGCATGGTAAATCCATGTCTGTGTCCAATACAGAAGTAACACAACGCAAATGTGAATGGTGCATGAATGACAATTCTCTTCAAGACATGTAGTCTGAATTCATGCGTGAGTAAAGGAGGCCTTTCTCACCATCCAGGCTCATAGCAGTGAGCTGCAGTCAGAATCCATTGGTCACTGATCAGAGAGCCACCACAGAAGAAACTATGAGTGCCATTAGTGACATTCAGTTTCACATGGTAATGACGCTCGCCTTGTCCACACTGTGTGCCACCAATGATTCTCTTCTGCAGATCCACCGCTGTGCTCACTGCCACACCTGAAAGAGGAATCCCCCCACCAGGTGGCTGAGAGTAAGAACTGTGGCAGTTTTTCTTCAGTAGAATACACCTCATGTGCTCTCAGTAAAACAGAAACATTTGTCCTTACTAAGGCTTGATTAGACTCCCTTGAGGACATGCATACAGGCATCTGCAGACACTACCACTGTGTATTTGTTAAACTACTTCCTATTGGAGTCATGAAAGCTTTCATTCCATTCCATAGTCGGTCAGTATCTACATATTTGGTGCATGAACAAGCATGCATACTTTTGCATTTAGCCAGTAGTCTAAGCTCTGTGACAAATTTTGGGTTGCATGCGAATGTCTATGGAGAGGTCCACATGGGCTCTTGTAGACTTCCATAGATGATGAAATCTGAGTCATGTGAGCCCTCGTGGAACGTATTACACCAGACATAGGAGAATAGGCAATATGGCTCATGTATATAACTGAACCTGATAAAGGGCAGAACTCTTCTGAAAAAAATCTTTGTAAAAGCCATTTTACATTTAAGATAAAGGTTTTCCAGCAATCCTGTTGTATATGTCGGTTTTGATCTGTAGTTCAACATCAGCTAAATGAATGTCATCATATGTACAAATGTAATAAAGAAGTTCAGGGACTGGCTGGGAAAGCTGGACCTTCATGAGTGTTCCAAATGCACTGAGGAACCTGTTTCATGACTGTTTTTTTTGTAAAGAAAAGTACCTACTCCAGATTAGAAATGTCTGACAGGAGCTGAAACACAACTGTGTGGCTCTTGAACTCAGAGAGAATAGCCGGTGTCATTTTTCTATATTAGGTAATCTTCTTCTCCTTCGTAACATTGCCATGTTAAACATAAAGTTCACCGTAGCTAACATAACAAATGTCCATTGTTCTAATTCTTATGTGCTCATAGAAATGGAGTCACGTCCAGTATCTGCTATTTTTTGTTGTTTTGGTGCATTTGGAGTTAAGTTCAGTCAAAACTGTTGGATACTGAAGTCAGTTTATTTCTTTCTTATTACCAACTTGCTAAAGTAACTACAGGTAGTCCAAGCTGACCAATAACAGTTCTTGCAATTTCCAAAGTTTCGTATAAACATAATTACCGATTACATGCAGTCTTAATCTCCAAAATAAAAACCTAGTGCATGTATTCCTTTCCTCATAAAAGATCCATTTTGGTCATTGTTTACACATCTTTTCTTGCTGGCAGCTTTCTGCATTGCATCAACTGTTTGCCTGAATATATTGCTGCATAGATGTATGAGGTTTGATGCAGCTAAATGCATTTGCAGCTTTGTAGATTTTAGGATACATCAATGGGTGGATGGATCAGAGAGCCTCCAGAAATACCAGGAGCCCCAATAGGATTTGACGACATACTGACTATTTGTAGATTCACAATCTTTACCATTAAAAATTATCTTTGCAAATCCATCACTGACACGTAAAAGAGAAAATCCTCCACCGGGTGATTTTGAATAAGATCAGTAGTTGTTTGTACTCAGAAAGCAGCACATTTACCATGAAGAGATGAAACAGGTGAGTGTCCAGCAGAGAGCCAAGCACCTACTTATCACACTCCAAGAAACAATTGCATACCTTTGTTATTACAAATTAAAATGATCAGCTGCATGTTTCATTCCATCACATTTGAAATGGAGGTATTTACAATCAATAATTAGTTAAGCTCTGAGGACTGCAGGCAGCCAAGGCATTTGATGTTAACCTCCTTTCTAATCTGATGAGACAACAATAAGTCCCTTGTCCATAACAAGGTCCCAGGGCATAATAAAATTAATGATGTCATCTGACTTAAAATCTTACTCAAGTCATCTACTTAAAGACAGTTTCAGTTAAACATATAAAGTAATTTTCCCAAAATATACAGACGATCAGTAACAGCATGGTCTACTTGATAGAAAAATGTAATCATGGTACCCACCGATCCACAGCGCAAGGAGAAGAAAGGTGAGACGAGCCA
>NW_007580698.1:8970-9674 GCF_000690725.1 Stegastes partitus | reverse complement strand
TATCTTTTGTGACACCAGTACTGAAACTTTTCTGACACACTGTGTAGATCTGACTAGAGCAGGACGTCCTCAAAAACTGAGTGACTGAGCAAGAAAGAGATGAGTGAGGGAGGCCACCAAGACACCACGACTTCTCTGAAGGAGTTACCAGCTTCAGCAGCTGAGATGGAGAGACTGTTCATACAACAACTGTTGTCTGTTCTTCACCAGTCAAAGCTTTATGGGAGACAACAAGAAAGACACTTGAAAAAAGCTCATATTAAATCTGGACTAGAGTTCAGCAGAAGACATGTGGAGACTCTGAAGTCATCTGGAAGAAGGTTCTTTTGTCTGAGGAGACCAGAATTGAGCTTTTTGTCCATCTGACGAGATGCTATGTTTGTCAGACTCCAAATGCTGCACATCATCACAAACACAACAGCTCCACTGTGACACATGGGAGTGGCAGCATTATAATGTCAAACACGGTTATGGCAGCATCATGAGGTGAAGCATGGTGGTGGCAGCATCATGATGTAGGGATGCTTCTCAGCAGCAGCCTGGAAGGCTTGTAAAGGTAGAGGGTAAATGAATGCAGCAAAGTGTAGAGAAATCCTGGAGGACAACCTGATGCAGTCTGCAGGAGAACTGAGACTCGGAGAAGACTTGTTTTCCATCAAGATAATGAGCCGAAGCAAACAGCCAAAGCTCCACAGAAATGGTTT
>NW_007580698.1:3345-5431 GCF_000690725.1 Stegastes partitus | reverse complement strand
CGCTTCAGAGGTTCATCTGTAAATATAAGAACACAGAAATATACATATGCATTAATTCTTTCTTCATTTGTGTTTCATGTCATTTCTAATGGGCATCCCAGAGACAATAATGATGTTGTTCAAATCAAATTTATGATAAAACTGCTGGATCTGACTAGAGCAGGACGTGCTCAAAAAAAAAAAGTGACCGAGCAAGAAGGAGACTAGTGAGGGAGGCACCAAGACACCTATGACTCCTCTGAAGGAGTTTCCAGCTTTCGCAGCTGAGATGGAGAGACTGTTCATACAGCAACTGTTGTCTGCTTTATGGGATATTAAGATTTATGAGAGACAAAGAGAAAGACTCTGTTGGAAAAAGCTCACATTAAATCAGGACCAGAGTTCACCAGAAGACATGTGGAGACTCTGAAGTCATCTGGAAGAAGGTTCTTTGATCTGATGAGACCAGAATGAAGCTTTTTGTTTATCTGACTAGATGCTGTGTTTGTCAGACACCAAATGCTGAACATAATTACAAACACAGCAGCCCCACCATGAAGCATGGTGGTGGCAGCATCATGATGCTTCTCGGCAGCAGCCCTGGAAGGCTTGTAAAGGTAAAGGGTGAACTGAAAGCAGCAAAGTGTAGAGAAATCTTGGAGGACAATCTGATGCAGTCTGCAGGAGAACCGAGACGTGGAGAAGACTTGTTTTCCATCAAGACAATGAGCCGAAGCAAACAGACAAAGCTCCACAGAGATGGTTTAAAGACAACAAGGTGAAGTTCTGGAGGCCCAGTCAGAGTCCAGACCTCAATCTGACTGAGAATTAGTGTCTGGACTTGAAAAGGTCTGTTCACTCATGATGCCTGCAGAACCTGACAGAATCTGAAGAGTTTTATAAGAAGAATGAGGTGAAACTGCAGCATCCAGATGTTCAGACTGATGGAGACCAACAGGATCAATGATGGAACTACAGACAAAGATGCATCTACTAAATACTGACTGTAAGGGGATGAATACTGTTGAATTTGCTTCAAGATGTTATATTTTTGAATATATTTTTGTAACATAATTGATGAATTGACACCACTTTGTAGAAATGTGTTTTCCCTTTGACATAAAAGCATATTTCTGTGGTAATTCTTGTCAAAAAGCAAAAGCAGACCTTCCAGCTGCAGGAGTCTTTATACTACAGTCACTGAGACACATCCACTGAATCCAGTTCACTGATTGTGTGACTTCTAGCACCAACTGGCTGCACCTGAGCTGAACTCAGTGAGTCACTTTAAAGGAGGTGAATATTTCTGCAATCCATCAAGTTTAGCTTCAAAGAGAAACTTTTAACTGAAGAAGATCAAATGACATGATTTGTCTAAAGCATAAAGTGTAAAGTGTGTGATCACTGTACGGAACAAAATGCTTTCTTCTGTGATGTAACGTTGAGTCTGAGAGCTCAGTTCTGTCAGTTACAGCAACTGGTTCTCATATTAAATGTTAAATATGAAATGAGGCTCCAATCAGGTGAACTTAATGTGCAACTCAAAAAAACAACATCCAGCTGTTTTTATAAAGTGAGTTATATGTTGATAGAGTGAGAAGAGAAGTCTGACTGGACTGACCGGTTCGTGCAGAAGCCATAACGTCCTCAGATTCAGCTGGAGGGAAGAAGAAAATGACAGTTAGAGCCCAGTTAAGTTTGGGTTAAAGTTAAAGTTTTGTTCATTTGTTTTGTCACTTTTCTTCCTGCTTCAACAAAAATGTGAAATGGCAGAATTATGTGCAATTAGAATGAACTGGCTGAATTAAAACAATGAAAACTGTGCTGGTAAACATGATTTTTATATTTTTTGTCGTATTGAAAACCGACTGAAAATATATCCTGTGACCTTTATTGTTACCCCCCTCCAAAAGAAGGACCAAAAACTAACAAACAAACAACAAAAACAGCAAAGAACAACGAAAACAAACAAAAACCCAATTTATAGGTATCATTTAAAAAAAAAAAAAAAATAATAATAATCAATCAATCAATCAAATGTTGGCATTTATACTGAAACTAAAATGTCACGTGAAGTCACAGAAAAAAAACTCAAATGTAAATCTGA
>NW_007580698.1:0-2105 GCF_000690725.1 Stegastes partitus | reverse complement strand
AAGTAGGAAATATCACCTGTGAGATAGCATCCCTAACCAGCGTTCCTCCAGATTCACTCTCTGCTAAAGATAGACTCAGATTGATTGAACCCCAAACGAAACTTGATGACTTGTATAAATGTCAGGCAGAGGCGGCTTTTGTTAGATCGAGGCAGAAGTGGCTGGAGGAAGGAGAGCAGATGACTTCATACTTTTTTTTTTTTTTTTTTTTTTTTAAATGATTCATCTTTGTGGAACTTTATCCCCAAATTTGTATTTAACCAAATTGGTGGACTACCTTATTTGTTAGTGTGCAATTACCAGATTAATAAAATACCTCTAAAATTGTTGAGTTCCATAAACAGGTCTTACTTGCATGGAAAATAATCTACAAACACAACGTCTCCCCTCAGAAGTATTATCTTTGGAACAACGGAGACATTTTACACAACAAAAAGAGCCTCTTCCTTAGAAACTGGTTTGAGAGAGATATTCATACAGTCGCTCAGTTGCTGAGCCCAGGCAGCCTATTAATGTCCAACGAGGAGTTTAAAAGAATTTTACCAGGTAATTGATCCCATTCCTACAGGTGCTGTAAACCTGTGCAGAGGCTCCTTTCAGCCGTGGACGGTCTCCGCTGTAAACCGCTTAACACTGTCTGTGGCAAAGTCTGTTTCAGATCACACAAAAGCAACAATAGAGCCACTCGGGAGCTGGTTATGAATGAAATCTCAGCAAAACCTTGTATCACCACCTACTGGGCCAAACTTAACATCAACATACCTTGGACCAAAGTTTGGTTGTTACCACACAAATATATGATCACTAACAAAGATAAAGAAGTGTCTTATAAAATATTACATACAATTTACCCAGTAAAGCATTTCATGCAGAAATTTAAGAATGATATTGATGTCAACTGTTCCTTTTGCTCGGTACAACCCCAAACAGTTAACCACATATTCTGGCATTGTAACTACACAAAAAGGTTATAGAAAGATATAGCAAAATATATCTCTGATAAGCTGTATATGAACTTTGATCTGTATGTTGAACATGTTGTTTTTGGCTTTCATTCTGATACTACAGAAGACCTGGATGAGGTTTTTGTTATTAACCTGGTACTACTTTATTCAAAGTTCTACATCCACAGAGCTAAATTTGCTGGCGATAAACCCATTTTTTCTGTTTTCTACAAGTGTTTTGAATTATATTTACAGTCCCTCACCCCACTAGAAAATAAGAAAGCCATTAAAACAAAGAGCATTTGTGAGAAGTTTGGTATTGGTAGGTGACTGGCTGTTGTTATGTTGGTGTTGTCTTCACAGTTGCTATTTATTTATTTATTTATTTGTTCACCTTTTTCTTTGTTTGTTTGTTTGTTTTGTTTCATGGTTGCAGTACTGGGTTTGTGCATTTTGGTCGTGGATGATTTTTCTTTTCCTCTTGTTATTTCTTTTTGTTTGGGGGGTTTATTTTATTTCTGTGCCTGTGTTGGTGTTTGTAATTGTATTGTATCGGTTGTGATCTGCAGTTATGTGAATAGAAAAACAAAACAAACAAGAAAACATGACAGCTCAAACGAAAAAAAAAAAGTGTAGCAAAAGTCATGTGTACAAAGACAGCCAATGATGAAGCCGCTCGACTCGTAACTGGTGATTTGTCTGTGTTTTAAACATTTGTGTTCGAATACGTAGATTTTTCAACTTCTAATACCTCTGTACGTATTGACAACTCTGACTACATGTACACATTTTAGGACAGATGAGCAGATTTTTTACATATTTGAATACCTGATTACAGACAAATTCCAGTTCGCATTGACAACTTCTTTTACACATTGACAAATCTCACTTCGGACGAACGGATCGAGATACAGACAGACAACTCTCCACACGCATGGACGAATAGTTTTGCTACAATAATGCCTCCATAATGGAGCAGTGCAAAGCGAACGGGCTTTCAGAGACCTCGGGGCGCAACACGGCCAGGAGCCCTGCCCTGCCTGTGCCCATACAGGTGCTGACCACACTGGGCTTCCGAGCCACAGGGTCATTTCAGAGGGAGCTGGCCGACCGATCGGGACTGTGCCAGTCGACACTGAGCCAAGCCATGCCAGCTGTGTG
>NW_007580697.1:3487-7667 GCF_000690725.1 Stegastes partitus | reverse complement strand
AACCGAGGAGGGAACTGAGGAGGGAAGCGGCGGCAGCATCAGGGCAGGATGGCGGTTGTAGGCGGATGCTCTCATGCAGCTCTTTATCAGAGCTCGGCCGTTGTTTTCTCTGTTGCATATAAATAGCTGTTTATATTTGTTTCATGGAGTCGGTGCCGGGTGTTGCTGGCCGCGGGGCAGGTGGGCAGCGCCGGCCCGTGTGTTTCTGGCTTTCCTACCCTTCTGAGAACCACTTTAGTTTCCATACTGTGATGGAGGGGACACGTTTTACAAACTTCTGTTGGCTGGTCGTGGCTTCTGAGGCGGTGTGGGTTCAGAACTTGGATTCAAATGATGCTCACGATTCCCCATGAGGGCTGAATCTGGCATGCGTGGTTGTGAGATCCCTGCCAGAGATGTTATCAGGGGGTTCCTCACAACTACTGTCTGAACTTCCTCAAAGTTGGAGGACGTGAGCGATGCAGATTTATAAAGAGGAAAGGAACCAGCCGCTGCTACAGCAGCTCTGCATCCTACACATAATGCAGCGAGGTAGCTTCTCAGACGTCTGCGTGGACTCAGTCATCCAGGTCATGGTGATCCTGAGAGCTTCAGTAAAGAGGAACTGAACTGAAGAAGCCTCTTGGATGAGAGGTGAGACGCCTTCGAGAACTGAAGAAGAGCCCACTTGCTTTTCACTGGAGCTCTGAGGATATTTTTGTCAGACTGAGTTGTAAAGGCAGTGGAGGATCTGGGCTCCAGCGTTCTCCCCGAGTGTTAAAAATCCAATAGAGTCTTATTATGGCTTTTAGGTAGTTAAACCTCCAGTCTGATGCCCACCAAAGTGCCCCAATTATGAGCTAAAACTGCCTTTGTTGAAAGTGAATGAGCTGCTCATTTGGGCTGAAGACTGTCTGACAGTCTGTTGTGAGATAATCCAGATAACAGGAGGTTTCTTTTTCACAGGAAGCTCATGGAGAGCCTCAGACATGCATTTTTACAGGCAACGATCCTCAACATGATGAGTTAACTAGAACTCCTCTTTAACAACACACTGGAGCCGACTTGAATGCACTGATCCGACTGTGGGTGGTGAAACTGGCCCAGACCCAGGTGTCGCTAACTGTGACCTAAAGCGATTCAAGCCTGCGCCTCCAAATCCTTGCCAAAACGTGCAGCCATATACGGCGTAGAGCTGGCTGGCGTTCCGTCCTCCGGTGCCAGAGCACAGCTGAGGATGCTGGAACCGAGCCACCGCCAGCCTGACCCGAGTGGCTGCGAAGAACGAGCAGTTCAAGGCTGCTGTGTACCTGGGGAAAGACAAGCCTGTTAGGAATGTGGGATTTAATATCATGTTCTTGAATTGTTTATCCAACCTTTAGAACAACAGCAGAATATTTTTATTCTCCTTCTAGATCATCTCTGTCCTCATGAGTAGATGGTTTCCTCCTCCATGGATTAGACTCCATCTTCCACTCAGCTCCTGACAACACAGACGACCACACTGGTTTCTGTACATCTGCACACCCCTCACAGGTAAAACACCACCACACCTGTTCATTGCCTACCATTCATAGCTCCACCTGCACTCTGACAGTCTCATCAACCTCCACATTCCCAAAGTCCGAACCGCTCTGAGTTGATCCTGATTCCAGTTTTCTGCTGCTCATGACTTGAACTCTTTGCAACAATCCTTAACTCTGAACCACCACAAACACTGATAGGGTCCATTCCCACCACCGGTCCTGTGAATCCACTCACAGGTGTTCTGTCAGTTTGCAGTAAGTCACATGTTCTCAGGTGTAATCTACCACAGCATCTGTCAGGTGCCTCCGCTGCTGTAAATACTCACAGCTTTAGATCCATTTTATTCCTACTGTCACTTATTTATTTTTTTATATACACCTCTCGGCTCCACAAACGTCTGGTTTTTATCTTTATCAGTTTGTTTATAATTTCTAGCTGTTCTTTGCACTGAATGGGATTAGATTAGATATAACTTTATTGATTCCTGGGTTGCACCCGCTTACGCTGCACTTTTTTTGGTTGAATGACATTAAAAGATTCTGATTGTGATGAAACTCACCTCATACGGACCGCTCTCGTCGTTTAAAAAAATCAGTTAGAGCAACACTTCAGGACCACGGCGCCTGTTGTTCGCTTCTGTTCTACACGTCTGTGTGTGTTTTGTCATATTGTGTGAGTTGTTGTACATGTGACCTGTTTTTGTTGTTCAGCTTGTTTGTGTGCCGCCTCTTGACCTTTACTGGAAATGAAACCAGTTCTCAACTAACTTACTTGGTAAAATAAAGGTGAAATAAACTTTAAACAAAACCCAAACCATGCGTGTGTACATACAGAATATACACTGTTCATATACACCGCTGTGTAGATCTTCCTTGTGTCACCAAAACACTTTGGACCTGTTGGGCAGCAGTTCCAGCTGTTCCCTCAGTCAGATGAGAATCTGGGGAGTTTTAAAGCTGGTCAGTACCTTGAGCTCTTTGTCGTGTTCCTCGATCCATCCCTGAGCGGGTTCTGCAGCGCGATGGGTCACATCTTCCTGCCACTGTAATCAGGAAGTGGTCTCTGACCATGTCTAAGTGGGTGGTACCTGTCAACGTTACATCCACATGAGGTCCAGGATCTGAGGGTTTCCAGCAGGACGCTGTACCGTAGCGCTGCTGTTGGCTTCGGCTGTCGCTGGTTTTAATGTTGTGGCAGTTCGGTGCATGTTAATGGATTCAAGTGACATAAGAGGTGGAAAGAAAGCTGTAACTTCCTCTATTTCTGGCTCCGTCTCTCTTGTTTTGCATCATACAAGAATGAATCACGAGCGTTTTAACAAGCAGATTGTGTCGAAACTGTTAAAAACTTTCGTCACTTTAGAAGGAGAAAGACAGCAACGCGAGCAGAGAGAGGCTTGGTTGCTAAGGCAGTGCTGGTATAGTTAAGCAGCGTGGTTGACATTATATAAAGAAGCAGCGCTGAAGGCCTTTATTTCTCGCTGCATCTCGTCTTTGCCGATCGCTCCATCAGCAGTAATGAGCAGATCCATGTGCACTACGTATGTCAGTCTGCAGGCGGGTGAGAGACGAAGAGTTGTGGAGAGAATCAGAGAGAAGAGAGCAGGAGGGCAAATGAGAAGGAGAAGGAAAAAAGAAGACTGTGGAGCCAGTTTCTAGAAAGCTGCTGACGTGCTGCCTCCTCCAGCATCGGCTCTGCTTTTGGTTGGTGTTTAAATCACAAGCTGATGCCGTCAATTACTGTTGGAGCTTTTCTGGGGAAGCAGCTGGAATATGAACAAATGGACACGTCGCAATTTGAAATACTGTTTGTTCAAAACTGCTCTTCTCATCCTGTCACAAGCAAACTTCTCCAGAAGTAGTTTAACCCGATGCAGCCGAAGCAGGAAGCTTCACATCGATGGTAGAAGCTCTGAGAAGCTGCAGCTGCACCGGCGAAGCATCGTCAGCGGCTGCTTCTCGTTTTGATGTAAATTATATTTCACAAGAAACTCATTTCATGTTCGTCAGTCATTGTTTGAATTTGCAAGATGCTCAACCAGTACGTGACCTCCGTTGGATGAAAAGCGATTCATTCCAGCCAGTGTGGATGTGAGCGCTGACAGCGGGCCTGTATCGGGTCGATAACGTCTGGATCTCGTGTTTATTCACATTCCTGTTAGAATAAATGTCTTTAGCTGATGAGGATTTTTTCTTTCTCACACTTTCCAGGAAAACAGAGTTTGTTTTTGAAAGTTAGATGGTTTCACAGATGGCTCATCCGACGTCAGCTCACATTCAGTAGAAGCTCCATTAAACTCAGTGTTTAGTGGAAGTGTTCTGAACAGTATTGTTCTCTTTACTCAGTTTTTATTTAAAGTTTAAACAATAGCGCCTTGAGACCCCGATCTGCTCTTGTTTTGCATAAAATATCTTTATTTATTGTTAAATTAGGACATTTTTTTGTCCATGTAAAACAATCCGATATATTTCAGTCAGAAGCAGAAGCAGACCGACCTTCATCTTCCTTCAGCTTTGTTCTAGAAACTCTAATCAGTGATAATATCCCAGATACCACTGACGTCTGTTAAGTTATGTTCCTTAACCTCTGAAGACCTGATGACCACATGCAGGACATCACATTTTGGTTATATTACAACAGTAGTTAATTTTGATTTTTATTATTATTATTATTT
>NW_007580697.1:0-729 GCF_000690725.1 Stegastes partitus | reverse complement strand
AAAGACTTGATTAAAATATCTTGCCCCCCTTTAAAATCTGAATTCATAAGAAACAGCTAAGGACTTTAAAACATGTTAAAATTACGGTATTATGATTGTCAGTGTGATTTCATGCATTTTCTAGCAGGTGTGGTTACAATTTACACGGTTGTAGTACCAGGCCAGGCCAGTAGGGGGAGCTGTGTGTGTTAGGAGCCAATAGCGGACGCCAGTCACTAATAGAGTGAGACGTCAGACGGTACGAGTAACATGAAGCGACACAGACGTGGAGACTAAGTGTTTTTGTAATCATTTCAACAGGTAAGATGCTTAGAAATCAGAAAACAGAAGGAAATATGAAAGTAATACACCGTGTATAAGCCTTAGACTGTGACTGTGATACAGAGTAATGTGAATGAATGGAGACGAGCGAGCCGTTGTAGCGAGTGGTAACCGAGTACGGCGACGCAGCTCTGAAATGTTGAAAACGAGCTGTGAAACTGTTTTCTAAAGTCAGGAACAAGCAACTGTAGATAGAATCACAAACAGTGATAAGAGTTCTGGCTGGCAAATGAGTTGAAAGGAGGTAAAGCTTTATTTATGTGAATGAATGAGCGAAGGCTAACGACACGGAAGCTAACAATGCTAATAATACAGTCGCGCGCATTGCAGCTTTGACCGCCGGCAGTACACAGTTTCCGGTTGGGTTTTCAGAATAAGAGCGGAGCGATATATCGAACACAGGTGATC
>NW_007580696.1:0-4931 GCF_000690725.1 Stegastes partitus | reverse complement strand
AGTTGACGGCCATGTCAGGAGGTAGTGGGTGTCAACAGATAAAACTGTTTGTATTTAGGCCTGGTTTCGGTACACTGTCGCTTCTGTCTCCCTCCTTGTCACCTTGTGTCTCCTTCTTTATCTCTCTCTCCCCCCTCTCAGTCCCTTTTTCCCTCCCTGTCGTTTTTTTTTTCTTTCTTTCTCTCATTTTTGCTATCGTCCAATCACCTGCACCGCCTCTGCTGAATTGAAATTCTCTTTCATCCCTTCTTCCTCCAACCCCTCCCTTCTTCTGCTCCTGTTCTCTGCGTGCATGCGCAAGATGCAGTATGATGAGACCGGTCTTTGCTGATGAAGCCTGTCTTCGTGTGTTTATGTATGTGCACCTCGCAGCATGATGACACTCATCTTTGCTGATGAAGCCAGTGAGTGTGTGCGTGCATGTGCGCGTCCTCACCCGCGTGTGTTTGCGGGGCACGGCGCAGCACGATGAGACTGGTCTTTGCTGATGAAGCTTCAGTCTCAGAGTCTCTGCAGACCTTTCCTCATTACCAGCGGAGAGACAAATGCACTGCTCTGGAGGGAGAGAGGGAGACAGAAGGAAGGGAGGGAGACTTTAGAGAGAGATTGAAAGAGGCAGAAGGATGTATAGACTGAGATTACATCCCCACTAAACCAGCTCATTTTTGAAAACACCATTTACATGTGAAAATAGCATGCATCAGTGCCGGCATCTTCAGGTTGTTTTCATAAAGATCCATTTTTTTTGTCACCCCTGGCCTCGTGATTCATGTCAGTATTTTTTACTCTGCATTCGTAATAACTTTTCATCACATTATAAATGGGACCACATCTACATTAACTACATTTTTTAAACATTTTAAACTGAAAAACAAACATCTTAATGGCTGCATTAATAACCCCCTGTTAAATACACTGCAGCTTAGACCGGGCACGGCAGCTCGTGGTTGCCTGTTGTCATGGTAACACAACATGCTTTCCGGCATACAAGTTCTCCAGACGCACTGCAGTCAGAAATTACTACTGTCAGAGCAGTGAGGGGAAGATTTATAAAAGAAGAACATAAAAGAAATAGAGCCGACTTGCTGCCAGGCTTACAGCGTTTCCTGAAGAGGGGAAACACACAGTCCCACACCTGAATGCCTCATTTGGAGGAAAAACCACCTCATCCTTAGCACCTAAAAATACTTTTCTTGTGTGTGTCCTATTTTGGCCAGGAAAACAACAAAACTAGGCATCATAACCAACATGTGGTAGGGGATGGGAAAAGTATTGCATCTCTGTCATCTCTGTGTTTTTAACCCACTGGCAAAGTTGAAGGGCACTTTATGTTTAAAGAATCTGCAAACTTTCACTGTTTATCAGAACCAAACACTGTTAAAACTGAAAGAATCGATAGATTTTCAGCTTTCCAATGGTCCTTGAACTTATCATCTGTCATGTGCCATTACACAAATTTGACAAAAATGTAAGACTGAGACTTTTCAGATTAACTGCAGGCAGTGTTTTCACAGCGCAGATGATAAGCACCAACAACAAAAACAAATGTAGCTCGTGAAATATCTATAGCATGATTTTTTTTCTCTTTTTTTTCTCCATATAAACATTCAACCTAATTTTTTTCTTTTTTTTTAGGATTTATGGCAATATAATTGTAATATTTTTTTAATAATATGTTTAAAACAATTTCATTATACTGCACAGAGCATTTTTTTGTGTGAGAAATGGTTGTGTTGATTACGAAAAGGTGCAGGGTTTATATTGCAGTAAAAAATAAACCCATTGTGACAAAATGTGGGGAAAAAACATCCTGAAACTTCTTGGGGTTTACAGGGTTAAAACAGCCTATTTTTCCTTCTAATAGTCAACTAAACAAGCATAAAATACTGCTTTGCGTCACTGGCCTACTGCAGTGCCGTCGATCAAATCACAAAATTGGCAAATACTTAAATTGACAATGAAAATGATTGATCAGAGACATTCAGAGGGGACAGAAAGTTGTTGTCTTTATTCCCACACAGGCACTTTCCAAAAGCTCATCCATGCCGGCGGTCACAATTTTAAGATTATTCCTCCTTCGGGGCTTTTAAAGAGTTTTCTAGGGTGTCAAAAATGGCTGTTTTTAAGTGTGGATGCGCTTGCTAAACCCAGACAGCAAAGAGAGGAAGAAAGTCTCTGTTGTTGTTGTCGGGAGGTATTTGTTACTGCAGCAACAAGCCTTGGTTCCAGCTGATGGAGAGGTTGATCCACCGACTCTCCCATTATTCCTCCTCCTCCCCCCTCCTTCACCTCATCTCTCTCCCCCACTAACTAATGTGTTGTTCCAAACACGCTGACAGAGGCAGCCGGTAATGGCCTTAATATTGTACACGCTGGAAATGAGGGGAAATGAATTGTGCTGAATCTTGTCTTTCCTTCACTTTTTCTTCTCTCCGCCTTTTCCCTTCCTGCTCCCCCTCTTTTCCCTCTTTGTCTCACAGTCTTGTACCGTTGACATACATATCTGTTCGTCCTGTGCAGCATTCTCGCATCATAAATTGACTTAATATTCTTTGTGTATGAGAAGAGGGAAGGGGGGGGGGTTAGCTAAGTAGAATTTAATAGAAGGCACGCCATACAGGCATGTTGGTGCACACACACACACACACTCACACAAAGGCTGATTACTAAATCACTGCTCTTATAGCTGGGACGTCTGGAGGAAGCAGGTGGAAATTGCTTAAAATGAGTGTGTGTTTGTGTGGAGAGGGAGTCGTCACAGAGGGAGGCTGAGGACTATAAAGGCTTTAAGGAAGAGTGCAATCAGAAAAACAATTCACTTCGGTTTTGCGGGGGGGAGGGGGGAAAAAAGCTTTATTAACTATGGTTGCATCTCTAATGAAGGAAAATAAGCGTGTGTGTGTGTGTGTGTTGCAGTCTGTGTGTTTCACTTGGGGTTCTTTCTTGATGGTGGGGTGCTGAGAGATTTTAATCTTATTAACAGCCCTTACCCTGTTTGGTAAATGGCTTTCCAACTGCTTGGGTAATGAACTGTTTGAAAGTGTTTTCAGCACACACCAACATACATCACTCAGACACATGGGTACGCAGACACGCATGCGGCTGCACACGAACACACCTTTTCTCTTTCTTAACCAGCACCCCTCCCCTCTGTACTGAACAGAAGCCAGATTGCCAGCTGTCCTCGCGGTTCAGACGTGCACACAAACACGCTCTAACTACCAGCTGACAGTCGAACACACGATCCTTCCTGCGACTGCGGTTTTTCCTGTTTTGATATTAAAAAAGGACAACAAGCTACGTGATTTGGTATCCCTTCATCAGTTATAAATGAACACCGCTAGATCTGCTTTTAACAAATCTTCTGAGAGATTTCTCCTAAATGCATGACTGCCAGGAGAATTATAGTTGCTATTATACTGTAGTTAAGCCGTGTTTTACAGCGCTGATGAGATGTTTTATTATTTTATCCCGTCAGCTGCTGCATTAACAGATGGGTTTCAGAGCTGTCCAGCTACTTTCATCATTTTATCAGACAAATGGTCTTCTTAGGGCTGGAGAAAAATGTCCAAACAGCATTTGCTCTTCATACATAAATTCAAGAACTTCTAGTTATCTTGTACTCTTAACAGGTACTTTTTTTTGTCTTTTATACATCCATCATCTTTATTCATGCATAGTATAAAGCAGAAGTGAGAACACCTCTGTGCAATATCACTTAAATGTCAAATAATTCATAACTGAGCTACCTCTCAACAATTGCATTACTTCTAAGTTGACAAGTACAGTTTTTCTTCTTGTAAACTGTCAAAAAAAAATACTTTAGAAAGACTAGATTGAAAATACAGGCCCCAAAGTAGAGACTCAGTGCAGCAAAAGGTAAAATGCTCATGATCAATCTAGAAACCTGTGATCACTGAAACTAAATTGAGTACACCTGTGATTTCCAATAAGCAGAATTGTGTGCCCATGGTTATAAAACAATATGTGAACACCAGGATATTGTCTGTTTTGGACTAATGGGCTTTGTCTGTCTGCATGTCTGCACTATGGCTCCACATGGAAAAGATAAACAGAGGTGGAGCAGTACTCAATAGGCACAGAAAGAACGGGTCATAGTCATAGTAATTGGCCGTCCTCCAAAGTACTTTGGACTTGGCACAGGGTTTATATAGGCAAACCAGAGCTTCTGTGACAGCTCAGACAGTGTGAAGGACAGTTCATAATGTCAACCTCTTTGGGCAGTGTCCAAAAAATGAAACCCTTCTTGCTCTTCAGCACAGAACTGTAAGATTACAGTTAGAAGCCTGATCAATATTTGGAGCACATTCTTTGGTCAGATGAGATCAAAAGACTTCAGCTCACATGGCGCCCAACATGCTCGGTATAATTCTGGCCAGGACTACCACAGCGAATGCATAGTCCCACCAGTGAAGCACGGGGATGATATCGGACTGCACGAGAGCAAAAGATGCTGGGGAGACGGCAATCACGGATGTCGATATACCAAAAATACTGGCTGACAAGGTGACTCCCGGTTTGCAAAAGCTTGACAGAAGAGGAACATTCCAGCAACATAATGATTCAGCACACCACCAAAATAACACAAGAGTCTCCAAAGAAGAAGAAGAAGAAAAAAAAAGAGGAAACTATAACCTGGACAAGTATGTTTCCTGAATTGAATTCAACAGAACACCTCTTGGGTTTTATGAAAAAAAAAAAGTCTGTGAAAAAATGTCAGAACATCTCTTCAGAAATGTTGTATCCCCTGTGCCGAGGAAGATTGATTTTCTCATCAAAAGTGAAGGTGGACATATGAAGTGCTGGAAAAAATGAAAGCTGCATTGAGCTCCTACTGTGAGGCCTGTATTGCATCTGTGTATAATATAGTAAAGCTACACTGTTATGAATATTAATATATAAGAGCAAGT
>NW_007580695.1:0-4965 GCF_000690725.1 Stegastes partitus | reverse complement strand
CTGAGAAAAGCATTAATACTTTAAATCTAAGACCTGGTTTTAACTTTTAATCCAGAATCAAATGACTCGCATGTGCACTTTTGCATCTACATGCTGTTACTGGGTTGACTGGTGAATAAAGCCCAGTTTGTTTTAATTCCTGGGTAAAAGAAATTCTTGCTTTTTAAAGCTACTGTAAGGATTTTTAAACTGTCAAAGAGACTTAGTGATTACTTAAATACAGTGAATTCTACTTAAATAAAGCAGATGCAGTAAAGTTACACAGGAATAGGCTTAAGCTGAGTTTTCGTGTTTTCGTTTCCTCTGTTGTGTGTGTTTTCATCCTGCTGTTCTTCCCCTTCAGGGAGTTCTTACGTCTGGGAAACCCTCTGAACTGCGGCGCCTGGGACAAGAAGCTTCTGAAGCAGTACCGGGTCCACAAGCCGAGCTCGCTCAGCTACGACGCCGAGATGAGAAGTAAGACGACAACAGCCGTCATCCTAGTTCTGGTCACCACGCTCACTGTTCTGGCTGTGTCCGGGGAAATGCTGCTTTAATATCACAGATGTTTAATACTAATAATAGCAGGTTGAATGAGATTCTACCTGGTTGTGTCTCTACAGTTAGTTTGTGGAGGGAAATGTAGGAGCTGAAGAACAGCAAAGGCAACTTAAATGAGCATTGCTTTGAACTTTAGATGCTAAATATCACACAGGTAGAGATTTGGTATTTTTATGAACTATTTTACATCTAGAGTATAACACCCTTCTATCACAAAGTGTATATACTTGAGGATAAATGATGAGTTTACGGTGAGAAATGATCCAGTGACTATATTTAAATAGATTTTAAATACATAATTTATGATAAATAATCAGATTTAATGCACATATATGAAAGCCCACTATTACATTTGTCATATTTTGGTGATATTAATTAAAGATGCATGATGATGATACTGGCATGTCGTTGGTATCAGGTTATAAAGGCTTAAAATTTACATTGAAAAGTGTCTGTCAGGCTAAAAGTTTGCTCTTTAGTTTGAAAAATGTTACATAAATATATAGATGTAGATTTAAAAAGCATCGTATATTACATAAATACATCTGCAAATGGGACATCATGGTAAAAGTAGGCCACATGTTGTGTTAATTAACAGGAAAAATCTGATGTTTTCTACAGTTATGTAGAAAAAAATATATGCATGTATCAGCAATCAGCCAGAATAAGTTAGTGATTATCAAATACCTGCAGAAACCCAATATCGTGCATCACTCATATTTGTTGGTACTCATTTTTTATATTCATAACTACAGTAGTTTAAGAGATTTAAAGTTGGCTCTATGGGTTGAACCAGCAATTAGCATTTGTTGTATCTGCAATACATCCATAGAAACTATTCGTACAATTATTCTTATTTGTGCTATTTTAATGTGACGTCTTAAAAACTGCTTTGCTGTGTTTGTGTTGAATGAGAAAGCAGTGTAGCTTCTGAGAAAACATCTGCTAAAACATGTCTCCAGGCTCTCTTTTTTACATTTCATGCACTGCTGCGCCTAACTTTTCCCATTTTGGTGCCCCCCAAATGTTCCGTTGTGCCTGCTGGCGCCACAATAACAAGTGTAACTGGTGTCTTCTGTGTCGCGTTGATATGAAAAGGAGGCCGTGACACACCGCCATCTCTGTTTATTCTGACAATAACTAAATGATGAAGAAAACCCACCATGTAATGAGCTCCTCTCCCTCAGGAGGACAGGACAAAGGGGCTGAGAGTGTGAATGGACAGCGGCTGAGCAGCAGGAACCAGCGCTGGGTTTATTACCGGCTGGTCAACAGTGCGTTCACAATCACTGGCGGCTACTGGCCTGTGACTGGCAAATGAAACAAATCTGCTGACCCCTCCTCAGAGCACAAGTGACCCGATGCCACACACGGTTCCGTCAACATCAACAGTGTTTACAGCTGAAATCTCAGATAAGACGGGACGATGCTGCGTGACAGCAGGAAGCGGCCAGAGCGCTGCAAGTTAGCAAATGTCAGTAAACACAGAGAATGTGCATAAAAAGATCCAAGGAGACGCACAAGATAAGATCATCCTTTTCTTATCTCACAGTGGGGAGATTTGCAGCATTACAGCAACAAAGAGGATACTGCAAATTGGTAATTAACACCAGTATAGAAATCAAAATAAGCAAAAAACATACGTAAGTACTGGTTATTGTATATGTAGAAAGGAAAATAGAAATATTGCACATATCAGTGGTATTACACAGATTCTTCCATGAATAGAAATACTGATATGGAAGTACTAGTAGTGCACCGATTTGTCCATAAATATAAAAAATACTGACTTGGCACAGATGCTTGTGTCTGTAAATTGCACAGAGTTTTTAATAATATAAATACTTCTAATGCACAGGTTGTCTCTAATAGACATAAAGCAACAAAAGCAATAACTCTACTAAACGAGCATCAGCAATTGTCACTAATATATGCAGCACTCAGCTTGTACACAAACTGCTATAAAGCTGCAATGAAACACCAAATTGCAGTGACTCAGTGTTACGCAAACTCCAACCACCTGTGAGTCAGTTCAGCAGAGCAGTTGACAGATTTTTGATGGCAGTTTTTTAACCAAAGTTGTCTCTGGAGCCCAGTTAAATATGAAATAATAAGAATAAAAGTAGTCATAATAAGTAGAAGAAGAGCAAAAAGGACTTTATTTGTGTTGTGCATTTTGAAAAAAGAGTTACAGAACATGTTAAACAAACATCAAATGAGACAAAACTAATTATAACAAATAAATAAGATCCTAAGCATTGCAATATCACAAGATGAACTCGTTAACTTGATGTTTTTTGTTGTCTAGTAAGGCAAGACAACAGTTGTGCTTTCCAGTAGAAAAGATAAAGATTGGTGTTACAAAAATAACCTTGCAAGTCTAAACATTGCATATATCTATATTTATGCAGCTTGCTCACGTGTTAGCAAATGTTAAAGTACTCCTTTTTATTTCAAGAACTCAGATTTAAAAAAAAAAAGAAAATGAAGCAGGAATTGTGGTGAAAGTTTGGACGCAGTAGTTGGTGTCACCCGACTTAGAGGTGGAAGTAATATTTAGATCATTTACTGGAGTAAAAGTACCAATACGGCAAAAAATACATGAAAAGTCATGGACAGGGCGGCAAAAAGTACTTGAAGTATTAAAGTAAAAGTACTACATTTTTCATCATGGATGCTGCAGCCTCTCTACAAGCGAAACCGTCACTTTTTAATAGCTGAGAATTGAAGCGCTGCGTCCCACTGTGCGGTTATGAAACGATGTCTTTCGGGAGTCGCTCTCATCCGCTGCACTGATGCAAACCGTCCTCCTCCTCCTGGGACGAAGTCTCATTCTGTACTAAAAGCCTGAAAAAGTGGCGTCAATCTTACTGCAGTTTTTCTCCCTGAGAGTTCACTGGGTTGAATCCTCGGCTGAATCGGCCGTGATTGTAGAGGACGAGCTCTCGGTTGCCCTTTAATTGCCGCTGCTGACTCCGGGATGGAATCTGTCGGCTTTCAGGTGATTGCAAAGTCTGGGTTTGGTCGATACTTCACCTGCGTTCTGGCCTGAGCTGCTCACTCCTTCTTAGACTTTAGAGTCGGGAACCAACCGGGATCATATGGGAATCTCTACTTTGGATCATTAAATGTACATGAGAAAGGCAGAAGTTTGTCAGCTTGTAAGAAACCCAAATTTGTCCATTACTTGATTAAAAATGAACTTGTTTGAATGCCTTTAAACAAAGATTGGCTTGCCACTGCGGATCTAATACAAATGGTTTGTTTTCCATTAACAGTTGGTAATGTTTGTAATTTTCTGGGCTCCTCAGCGCGTCCTAATTGCTCGCTGTGTCTCCTCCCAGCTGAGAACGGGTATTAAGTCCCTGCTAATTACCGTTCTTTACACGCAGCAACTGTTGCAACGCATATGGCCGTCTCTGTCTCCGTCTGCGAGCCGTTTATTAGCTGCCATCGATGGCTGTCGTAATTATCGCTTTCATCTCTGTCTCTGTTACGGCTGCCGACTCGTGGAAGGTGAAATATCGTCCCTCAGTCCAAGAGTTTGTTCTGGTTCCTCTGAGACTTGATTTAATGTCGCCTGCTCAGAGTGTTTTACTGTACTCGGTATCAGGGGAGACTTTTCTTCCGGCCAGACTCGGCTGTGAGGCCTTTTTTAAGCCCATGCCTCAACTCCTGAATAGAACAATGAACGTAAATTATTTCAAAATCAACACATGTAGTTATTCTTGTTTGACATCAGCAACCAGTAAGAAAAAAATCTATGTTCATATTATGCGTCTTAAAAGATGTGAAATAAACAACCTGAGATATATATATATATACACATTAATCCTTAATCCTTGAAAGCAGTCGCAATCTCCGCTTTGCAGAGTTGTCAGAGAATGTTTGCTATTCATAGATTAAGAAATAAAACAAGCAGACATGCGGGAGCAAAGAATGAGGAGAATAAATGAAATTAGAAGTTCATTTGTGTCTGTCTTTTGGATTACAGACGACATTTGTGTGAAAATGTCTTCACATTGAGAAAAATCCTTCATGTTTGGGTTTCTGGATTGTAGAGTTGGGTGAAAAAGCTGCACTGATTTCTTATTTTGTTGATTTCCAAGGTGAAAATGAGCAAATATAACCTTTGCTAGGTGTTCTTTAAATATTACTAATGTGCATTTTCATTAAATTAACTTAAAAATGTCAACATAACATAGTAATTGTGGCATTGTTGTCCTTCAGCAGATATCACAGCTTGTAAACACTTTTTCTACCCAACTAGGACTCTTTTATTCTAGATCATTTTTTATTCATTCCTCCTTTCAGATCACTTTAAACTCTGGCATATTTTCAGATGATCTTGCCTACACTGTATTATATGAAGGTGATTTTTAGGTCTGCGGCATTTCTTTAAATATTCTGTGGCAGATTTTTAAG
>NW_007580694.1:0-4978 GCF_000690725.1 Stegastes partitus | reverse complement strand
CCTTAATTATGCATTACTTCAAGCCTTAATTTGAAAGTGGAAGTTAGACAACAATTCATCTCTGTACAGCTGCCATGAAAGGGGCGATTAGCTGAAGAGACCAACACTTTTTGCTGCACCAGGCTATAAACACGTTTATTTCTGCTGTAAAGTTGGGGCATTTTAAAAATAGGAGTCTGTGGTAAATGACTCGCTTTTGGAGCCAGCCTCAAGTGGCCATTTGAGGAACTGCATTGGCTTCTTTTCAGTCCTGTAGGCTGTCACTTGTTGTTAGCACAAACTAACCAACAAAGATTAATTGTCTTCTAATAAGTTAACCTTGAATTATTACCAAGTTCAGGCAGCTCCTGAGCGTTAAGGTTGTGCTGACTTCCCATGTAAAAAAAATATTTATTGACATGAGTAAAACTGTCAGGAAGTGATGCTGATAAGTTGATGTTTTTTGATTCATTTCCTGATGATAGTAAAATGCCACCGATTCTGGAGCTGATGCACGAAGCAGCCTGTTGATCTGCTACTCTTTTTTTATGAATGAGATCCCAGAAATTCACCAACAACTTCTAAAAGGCCATTTTCCAGTGAATAGAGGCATTTGGATGTGAATCACACCGATGTTCTGTGGAACAACACAACTAAATGACGTCACCAACAGCTGACAACAGCCAACCACTCCTTAGCTTTACAGAGTCTGTCAACGATCAATATAAACATAATCTGAGGCAAGACAGAACTGAATTTGCTTTACTTGTGCAAGAAACTGACCGGATTTCAGTTGCAATGGTAGCCAGACCTCATATTCCTAAAGCGCATCCTACAAGACGCCACAGGGATACAGTCAGAGTCGATGGGAAGCGAGCATGACTTCTCCAATATCCTTACAAAATCTAAGAGGAAAAAAAACAGTCCTCTTGAATACAAACTTCAGCAAACAGAAGTGCTCCGGTACGAGCTCTGTCCTTGAGTGGCACCAAAAAGTCACGTCCACGAGGTCAGCTCAATAAAATCCATCCACCTTCTGCAGCTCAGGGTGATTATCATTTACTGTAGGCCCACAAACGGTGCTTTACCACTGAGAGGCTTTTAGTCTAAGTGGTCTCCGCCAGAGAAATGGCAAAGGCACCCCATGAGTCTTCTGGCTCGGCCTCCTCCACTGAGTCCCAGAGGAGTATTATTTGGGTTCAGCAGTCCTTAAAACGATTCTACCACCAACTGACACATATTAATCCTATTTGCAAGATCCAGGAAGTCCGGTTGGAAGAGGAGATACGTGTGTTTTATCAAAAGGCAAAACTTATATGATGTAATACTCAGAAACAAGACATTTCAACTGTGGAAAGTTATCACAGAAGCAACAGTTTCATCTGTTGTTATGATAATCGTGACTTAAACAGCAGAAGTTAGCAGTTAGGTCGTAACTTATAATATAATATATATAATTAATATACACTTGTATATGTTGTACTGGTTAATGCAGCCCATTGATAGATGATGCTGCATTTACAGCAAAAGTTGAGCAAAGGTCCAACTGTTTTAGCTGGATGATTGTGCATTTCACTGTCCCCTCACTGCACCAAAAGATTTATTCAAATAACCGAGGGGCTGTTGATCTTCCACAGAGCAACTAAATGCTCATTTTAGTGTCTCAACAAGAGTCGATGCTAACTGCTAACTGACTGAATGAGAATCTAGATGCAAATTCTCTTTCTAACCTAATCACTGTTTGCTTATAAGAGATAAGCATCTAAAGTTTCTTAAGCCTCTGCACCTCATTCTGTTTATCTCGGTATTTTGGGCCATTACAGGGAAAAAAAACACCCCACGCTGCTGCACGAGTCGTCTCACAGGTCTAAAGCTGGCCAGCCTATTGACAGAGCATTAAGCCGGGTCATCGAAGGCCAGAGCTGGCGGCGACCGGCGCTTTCACCGCGCGAGGAGCAGCTTGTGACAAGACTTGGCGTCGAGATCAATGGCGGAAGCCCACCTGGAGATTGATGATGGGAGAACATTACCACTAATAAGCGTCTGCCACGCTGCAGACAGAGTCAGAGCCTTACCTGCTGGCTGCTATCGACTGGAGAGGGGAGTAGAGGGGAGCAGAGCTGTCCATCCACATCCCCTCCTCCCAGCTCACGGGCTCGCCACAGTACAAGAAAAATGAAAGAGCACTGATGCCGTGTTTCCACCTCATCTGAGAAAAAAACAAAGCCGGGGCAGCATCGAGCAACCCGAGATTCCTGAATGAAAACATCTTTAAACCATGAGGATAGTTGTTCAATAAAAAGTTAGCTTATTGTTACAGCGTGCGCGCTCCGAAGCCCGCGAGCACATCGGCTCTCGCAAACCACGCGTCCTAATCACCGCGTACAGTCGTCTTAATGAGCATCTGTAAGTGAACATGTGCACATGAATCACCAAAGTCAGCAGCTACACGATTACAACCGGACTCCGTTCAACAGCCAATTAGTTACACCGAACCTGTCAGCGAACCATTTATGTTATTATTAGGCCATTCAGAAACTCTTGCAATGATGCAGCCATCTTTGAAAATGAAAATGAGCCTGACATTTTGCCTCCAAAATGGGACCAAAAAAAAGAGAAGAAATGTCCCATTGTCTTCTGTTTCAGATATTGACATTTAAAGAGGATAGCACCGCTGTCATTCGCTCACATCTTTCAATTAAGGCTGGGTCCATATTTTAGCTGTCTGTTTTCACTCACAAAGGGATTTTGATAATGGCCGTTCTGGCATTTATGAGGAACCGGCTCCCAGGGCAGGAGTTACATTTACACACCATCTCGGAGCCTAATTGGGCAAGAAGTGAGGCCCCATTAAATAATGTGCCTCGGTACAGTATATGCCAAGAGCTGAAATGAAGTCCCTCCGTGAAACCAGTCCCATTTAAGCAAGATGTAGATAAAAGCGCCGACTCTGCTGTGACAGAATCCTTCAAATCCTGCAAATTTTTAGCTCCGTGCACGCGCTAAGTAGATTTTAAAACTTGGACTAAGTTGGAATTAGGAGCTACGTGAAGAAGTTGCTTAAATGAAATAAGAATTTCCAAAAACACGGCACATTTTCTGACTGCGGTGCAACAATATCACTGCAATAATTATGGAATGAAATCACACACTGTTGCACATCAGCGCAGTAAAACGGCCAACTTCAAGCTCTTCACTTCAGCGACTGTCAACAGTTTCTTCAGCTGTTGTGATGTGTTATAATGAGGCAGTGCTGGATGACAACATGACACCTATTCATCTCCAGGTAGGCCGCTTCTAATTTCTTTTCCTATTTACTCCCCCTCCACCCCCTGCATTCAGCCCAGGTGCTTGTTTTCTCATGGTTTCTCAACTATAATCCATCCAGCGGGCTGCATATCAGCCGTAACACAAGCCATGCTACTGTAAACGCAGAACCTAAACACCGCTGGCAACGTATGATTCATTTTGCGATTGGAAGATCAATAACCAATTTGAAGATGACCTGGTGGAGAGGATCCAGATTGCACGGCTGTGCTCCAATGTGCGGCGTAAATCTCGGGTGGTGGATGTGTGTCTGGGCCTGCCACGGCTCCTGCCCCGGGGGAATGATTTATGCTTCGAGCCCCGCGACAGGTCCAGCAGTGGTTGGGCTCTCATCGAACAGCCGCGGCTAATTTGAGTGGCCTCGGCGAAAGAGGTTTTTCTGAGTGAATAGTGGGGATGGTAAGCGAAAGGGTCAGGGTGTTGGAGAAAGTGCAGAAAGTCGGGATTGGTGCAGGAGAGTCATTAATCATTAGCTTTATCATCGTGATTATCGTAAGCTGAGCAGCTCACGGTAATAAAAACGCCTCAAGTATTCACAAGCACGTCATAGATTGGAGGGCATAAATATAAAAAAAAAGAAAAGGATGTAGAAAGTGAGAGTCCCAGTTAAAGCTCTGGAAGGTAAATGGTTGTGCCAGGCCATCATCTGAAGACCAGAGTCAATCATCCACAAAAGCAAAGAGACAAACGCTTAAACGCTCTCCTCACATCGGAGTAACAACCGTTCGTCCGCCTCCCGATTCAGCCTGGGAGCCGGTTGCATAAGCGTCCGATGTGAACGGATCCAAGGCGACAGGAGGGAGAAAAGTTAGATGGAAGGAACTCATTAGGAGAGCTGCACTCTCCTCACAAAGCCCATCTCGGTAATGCAGGGACATTTGTGAACTGGCCATGAGTTCTGAAGGATATCTCATAACACTTGACAAGTGAAAACCGCCACCAGGCAGCTAATAGCTATACTGTCATGAGGGGCAAATAAAAAGGCATGGGTTTGCATGCATGTATGCTTTGTGGCTCTGGTCATGTGAGACACAGTTTGCGAAAAAAAAAAAAAAAGGCAATTCTCCCCCTGAACAGAGCCGTTCTGCTGCCGGGGCCAGATGTGAGACGGAGGGGTATTTGGCTTTAGGAGAAGAGGTTGAATGAGGAGAAGAAGGGGGGGGAATAAACCAAAAGAGGTGTGCTTCATTAAGTGCTCAGCTCCCAGGTGGCTATTTGTCCCAGTAGCATCGTCCCTGCGGTACAGAGCTGTGTGGGGTGGTGAGGAGATGAACCGAGGCCCGCCGTGAGCAGAGAGCGGCATCTTCCAGCCCACAGCTGCCAGTGACTCCATCACTCTCAAGACTCCAGTAACTAAAGCACACACCGCGGAGCAGCGCTCGCTTCCTGCCAATTACAGTGACCCATTAAGAGGAACAAACGCCGATGCAGCAGATGGGAAAAAGGAGGTGTGTTCATTTGCTTGTTTGGGGAAAGAAAGCTTATTTTGATGCAGATGGGCTTTTTTTTTTTTTTGCCTCTCGTCTAAACGGACCAAAAGGGAGTTTTCCTCATAGTTCTTGTTTTTATTTCTACAGTTAGTTTGCCGGAGTGTGGTTTAAGAATCGGGCAAAAAGAACATAGTGCGATACTTACCATTGACTGTTTAATCTTTAAAGGTTCTTGTAATAAA
>NW_007580693.1:0-4982 GCF_000690725.1 Stegastes partitus | reverse complement strand
TTTATTACAAGAACCTTTAAAGATTAAACAGTCAATGGTAAGTATCGCACTATGTTCTTTTTGCCCGATTCTTAAACCACACTCCGGCAAACTAACTGTAGAAATAAAAACAAGAACTATGAGGAAAACTCCCTTTTGGTCCGTTTAGACGAGAGGCAAAAAAAAAAAAAAGCCCATCTGCATCAAAATAAGCTTTCTTTCCCCAAACAAGCAAATGAACACACCTCCTTTTTCCCATCTGCTGCATCGGCGTTTGTTCCTCTTAATGGGTCACTGTAATTGGCAGGAAGCGAGCGCTGCTCCGCGGTGTGTGCTTTAGTTACTGGAGTCTTGAGAGTGATGGAGTCACTGGCAGCTGTGGGCTGGAAGATGCCGCTCTCTGCTCACGGCGGGCCTCGGTTCATCTCCTCACCACCCCACACAGCTCTGTTCCGCAGGGACGATGCTACTGGGACAAATAGCCACCTGGGAGCTGAGCACTTAATGAAGCACACCTTTTTTGGTTTTTTTTCCCCCCTTCTTCTCCTCATTCAACCTCTTCTCCTGAAGCCAACAAACCCCTCCGTCTCACATCTGGCCCCGGCAGCAGAACGGCTCTGTTCAGGGGGAGAATTGCCTTTTTTTTTTTTTTTCGCAAACTGTGTCTCACATGACCAGAGCCACAAAGCATACATGCATGCAAACCCATGCCTTTTTATTTGCCCCTCATGACAGTATAGCTATTAGCTGCCTGGTGGCGGTTTTCACTTGTCAAGTGTTATGAGATATCCTTCAGAACTCATGGCCAGTTCACAAATGTCCCTGCATTACCGAGATGGGCTTTGTGAGGAGAGTGCAGCTCTCCTAATGAGTTCCTTCCATCTAACTTTTCTCCCTCCTGTCGCCTTGGATCCGTTCACATCGGACGCTTATGCAACCGGCTCCCAGGCTGAATCGGGAGGCGGACGAACGGTTGTTACTCCGATGTGAGGAGAGCGTTTAAGCGTTTGTCTCTTTGCTTTTGTGGATGATTGACTCTGGTCTTCAGATGATGGCCTGGCACAACCATTTACCTTCCAGAGCTTTAACTGGGACTCTCACTTTCTACATCCTTTTCTTTTTTTTTTTTATATTTATGCCCTCCAATCTATGACGTGCTTGTGAATACTTGAGGCGTTTTTATTACCGTGAGCTGCTCAGCTTACGATAATCACGATGATAAAGCTAATGATTAATGACTCTCCTGCACCAATCCCGACTTTCTGCACTTTCTCCAACACCCTGACCCTTTCGCTTACCATCCCCACTATTCACTCAGAAAAACCTCTTTCGCCGAGGCCACTCAAATTAGCCGCGGCTGTTCGATGAGAGCCCAACCACTGCTGGACCTGTCGCGGGGCTCGAAGCATAAATCATTCCCCCGGGGCAGGAGCCGTGGCAGGCCCAGACACACATCCACCACCCGAGATTTACGCCGCACATTGGAGCACAGCCGTGCAATCTGGATCCTCTCCACCAGGTCATCTTCAAATTGGTTATTGATCTTCCAATCGCAAAATGAATCATACGTTGCCAGCGGTGTTTAGGTTCTGCGTTTACAGTAGCATGGCTTGTGTTACGGCTGATATGCAGCCCGCTGGATGGATTATAGTTGAGAAACCATGAGAAAACAAGCACCTGGGCTGAATGCAGGGGGTGGAGGGGGAGTAAATAGGAAAAGAAATTAGAAGCGGCCTACCTGGAGATGAATAGGTGTCATGTTGTCATCCAGCACTGCCTCATTATAACACATCACAACAGCTGAAGAAACTGTTGACAGTCGCTGAAGTGAAGAGCTTGAAGTTGGCCGTTTTACTGCGCTGATGTGCAACAGTGTGTGATTTCATTCCATAATTATTGCAGTGATATTGTTGCACCGCAGTCAGAAAATGTGCCGTGTTTTTGGAAATTCTTATTTCATTTAAGCAACTTCTTCACGTAGCTCCTAATTCCAACTTAGTCCAAGTTTTAAAATCTACTTAGCGCGTGCACGGAGCTAAAAATTTGCAGGATTTGAAGGATTCTGTCACAGCAGAGTCGGCGCTTTTATCTACATCTTGCTTAAATGGGACTGGTTTCACGGAGGGACTTCATTTCAGCTCTTGGCATATACTGTACCGAGGCACATTATTTAATGGGGCCTCACTTCTTGCCCAATTAGGCTCCGAGATGGTGTGTAAATGTAACTCCTGCCCTGGGAGCCGGTTCCTCATAAATGCCAGAACGGCCATTATCAAAATCCCTTTGTGAGTGAAAACAGACAGCTAAAATATGGACCCAGCCTTAATTGAAAGATGTGAGCGAATGACAGCGGTGCTATCCTCTTTAAATGTCAATATCTGAAACAGAAGACAATGGGACATTTCTTCTCTTTTTTTTGGTCCCATTTTGGAGGCAAAATGTCAGGCTCATTTTCATTTTCAAAGATGGCTGCATCATTGCAAGAGTTTCTGAATGGCCTAATAATAACATAAATGGTTCGCTGACAGGTTCGGTGTAACTAATTGGCTGTTGAACGGAGTCCGGTTGTAATCGTGTAGCTGCTGACTTTGGTGATTCATGTGCACATGTTCACTTACAGATGCTCATTAAGACGACTGTACGCGGTGATTAGGACGCGTGATTTGTGTGAGCCGATGTGCTCGCGGGCTTCGGAGCGTGCACGCTGTAACGATAAGCTAACTTTTTATTGAACAACTATCCTCATGGTTTAAAGATGTTTTCATTCAGGAGTCTCGGGTTGCTCGATGCTGCCCCTGCTTTGTTTTTTTCTCAGATGAGGTGGAAACACGGCATCAGTGCTCTTTCATTTTTCTTGTACTGTGGCGAGCCCGTGAGCTGGGAGGAGGGGATGTGGATGGACAGCTCTGCTCCCCTCTACTCCCCTCTCCAGTCGATAGCAGCCAGCAGGTAAGGCTCTGACTCTGTCTGCAGCGTGGCAGACGCTTATTAGTGGTAATGTTCTCCCATCATCAATCTCCAGGTGGGCTTCCGCCATTGATCTCGACGCCAAGTCTTGTCACAAGCTGCTCCTCGCGCGGTGAAAGCGCCGGTCGCCGCCAGCTCTGGCCTTCGATGACCCGGCTTAATGCTCTGTCAATAGGCTGGCCAGCTTTAGACCTGTGAGACGACTCGTGCAGCAGCGTGGGGTGTTTTTTTTCCCTGTAATGGCCCAAAATACCGAGATAAACAGAATGAGGTGCAGAGGCTTAAGAAACTTTAGATGCTTATCTCTTATAAGCAAACAGTGATTAGGTTAGAAAGAGAATTTGCATCTAGATTCTCATTCAGTCAGTTAGCAGTTAGCATCGACTCTTGTTGAGACACTAAAATGAGCATTTAGTTGCTCTGTGGAAGATCAACAGCCCCTCGGTTATTTGAATAAATCTTTTGGTGCAGTGAGGGGACAGTGAAATGCACAATCATCCAGCTAAAACAGTTGGACCTTTGCTCAACTTTTGCTGTAAATGCAGCATCATCTATCAATGGGCTGCATTAACCAGTACAACATATACAAGTGTATATTAATTATATATATTATATTATAAGTTACGACCTAACTGCTAACTTCTGCTGTTTAAGTCACGATTATCATAACAACAGATGAAACTGTTGCTTCTGTGATAACTTTCCACAGTTGAAATGTCTTGTTTCTGAGTATTACATCATATAAGTTTTGCCTTTTGATAAAACACACGTATCTCCTCTTCCAACCGGACTTCCTGGATCTTGCAAATAGGATTAATATGTGTCAGTTGGTGGTAGAATCGTTTTAAGGACTGCTGAACCCAAATAATACTCCTCTGGGACTCAGTGGAGGAGGCCGAGCCAGAAGACTCATGGGGTGCCTTTGCCATTTCTCTGGCGGAGACCACTTAGACTAAAAGCCTCTCAGTGGTAAAGCACCGTTTGTGGGCCTACAGTAAATGATAATCACCCTGAGCTGCAGAAGGTGGATGGATTTTATTGAGCTGACCTCGTGGACGTGACTTTTTGGTGCCACTCAAGGACAGAGCTCGTACCGGAGCACTTCTGTTTGCTGAAGTTTGTATTCAAGAGGACTGTTTTTTTTCCTCTTAGATTTTGTAAGGATATTGGAGAAGTCATGCTCGCTTCCCATCGACTCTGACTGTATCCCTGTGGCGTCTTGTAGGATGCGCTTTAGGAATATGAGGTCTGGCTACCATTGCAACTGAAATCCGGTCAGTTTCTTGCACAAGTAAAGCAAATTCAGTTCTGTCTTGCCTCAGATTATGTTTATATTGATCGTTGACAGACTCTGTAAAGCTAAGGAGTGGTTGGCTGTTGTCAGCTGTTGGTGACGTCATTTAGTTGTGTTGTTCCACAGAACATCGGTGTGATTCACATCCAAATGCCTCTATTCACTGGAAAATGGCCTTTTAGAAGTTGTTGGTGAATTTCTGGGATCTCATTCATAAAAAAAGAGTAGCAGATCAACAGGCTGCTTCGTGCATCAGCTCCAGAATCGGTGGCATTTTACTATCATCAGGAAATGAATCAAAAAACATCAACTTATCAGCATCACTTCCTGACAGTTTTACTCATGTCAATAAATATTTTTTTTACATGGGAAGTCAGCACAACCTTAACGCTCAGGAGCTGCCTGAACTTGGTAATAATTCAAGGTTAACTTATTAGAAGACAATTAATCTTTGTTGGTTAGTTTGTGCTAACAACAAGTGACAGCCTACAGGACTGAAAAGAAGCCAATGCAGTTCCTCAAATGGCCACTTGAGGCTGGCTCCAAAAGCGAGTCATTTACCACAGACTCCTATTTTTAAAATGCCCCAACTTTACAGCAGAAATAAACGTGTTTATAGCCTGGTGCAGCAAAAAGTGTTGGTCTCTTCAGCTAATCGCCCCTTTCATGGCAGCTGTACAGAGATGAATTGTTGTCTAACTTCCACTTTCAAATTAAGGCTTGAAGTAATGCATAATTAAGG
>NW_007580692.1:0-5041 GCF_000690725.1 Stegastes partitus | reverse complement strand
AGCCCAATCTCTCACATTATTGTTTAGTTATCGCTAAATAAAAGCTGCGATATTTTAGATTTTTGTTTGTTGTTTTTCCAGGAGGCGGAAATGCTATCTGACATTCGTAGCAGAAGTATAGCTAATAGCAACATAGCTAGCATTAATGGCAGTGAGGTAACATTATTCAAATAAAACATTGCTTTTGAAGTACCTATGTCCACATTATTGTTTAGTAAGTGCTTAATGAAAACTAAAATATCACCACTGAATGTCTGTTTTTTATCTGCTGCTTTTGTTTATTTACTTTCAATCTTGCAACAACAACAAAAAAAAGGCTGGTTATGAATTATTTTCGTCATAGTTCTCACTGACTGAATAAACCCGTCTTCTGACTGTGTCTTGCAGCCATCGAGTCTGGATCCAAACCAGCGCCTGCTGTAATTCTTCATGATCCTCGGAAATGTGCGGCTGCTGTGCTCGGATGTGGCTTTTGTTTTTTATGGTGCGAGACCCACCACAGCCACTCCATGACTCAAATCACATCACAGGCCGTCCAGAGCCGTGTGATGTGTGACGTGGAGATGGGGCTGACAGCCAGGAAACAGCCGCCGGTGTCGTCCAGCTCTTTATCGCGCTGATGATAAATGAGAAGCTCCATATGCGAGCCAGTGATTTGGATGTCACGACTGAAATTTGCCCTCAGATCTCAAATCAGAAACAGACACAAGAAAGACGACGCAACCGCCGCTGTCATCGATGTGAGTCAATCAAAAGCCGTAAAATATGAATTGCCACTGACTGATGTTAATGCTGACATGACGGCAGGGTTCTGACATGACTTTACGGGGCTCCAGGTGACATAATGGGCCCTCAGGCTGCTGTGTTGGAGGTCCTCAGCTGGTAACGACAGACAGCGGCTGATTGTGTTTCTAAATGTGTGGCCAGGGGCAACAGAACAGCCGACGCTTTAGAGGGGGCAACAGTCTCAAACGCCAGCACGAAGGCAGTCGTTTAATTTAGAATTAATTGACATTTAATATTGATCCGGCACCTGGAGGCTTCACATAATGTATTGTATTGTGATTTAATTTGGTTTTGTTGTGCACGTTTCTCTGCTGAAATTCACGTTAGCGTGTTTTTGCAGCAGCTAATAAAAGGACATTTATTAGTAAAGGCCTGTTTTGGTAGCAGCTGATTTATTAAAAATGTGAATATTTACAGCTACATTTACAGATCTAAATATTCTTAGTGTTTACAAATCAGGCAAAAAAATGTACGGTACACATTTACATCTTTAAGCTTCAGTCTCAGCCTTTCAGCCTTTCATGATTCTGATTGGCTGCGGTGGTCACATGACAGTCAGAATGAGGAAGTTGGGTTGTTAAGGTGGGTTATGTCTCCATTGTACAGTTTCTCTTTACAAAAATGATTCAACCACCACACATTACACCTAATACAGTATTTTTCTTTCCCTTCTAAAGACTAAAATTGTTTCGATGTGTCTCAAAGCAGTGATGCTAGCCGGGCTACTAGCGGTCCAGTCGGCCATTTTGTAATTCACAATGAAAATAGATTGATTCACATTGAGATGTTTTTGTTTTTTTAATAGCAAAAGTTCAATAATGTCTGTTTGTAGTTTCTCTGTTAATTTTAAAATAAAGAGCTCCAAAGCTATTATGTATGATAAATAATGTTTGTTTATTGACGTTGCGTTCACTTCCAGGCGAATTCTTAGCAGCTCATCTTTCCACAAACATGGATTTTCCTTGAAAGTTTGTCAGACTCCCCAAATCAAACAGAGGAATCGAGGAATACGCTTTTAAATGTACATTAGCGATGTTGCTATCAAGCTAGTTAGCCACTTGGAGGGTTAGCATGACTGAAGCTAAGCCGAGCGCCTCCATAGCGTTCACTTTCAAACGTAAGAGGTTCAATTCTGACTTATAGCTAAAATAGATTGTCGTGATTCTATATGTGATTTAAATTTCTTTTTCCCAGGTTCCAGCCCAATTAAAACTTCAAGACTTTTCCAGTTTAGATCCATTTTAATCTGGATGTACAATCCTAATGCTGCCCTCACATTTTGGGTCACTTTAATTGTCATGGTTTTATTGTTTTATGTATTTTAACTGACTGGTTTTTAATTTGTAAAGATCAGTTTTAGTGTTTTTTATGGGTCGTAAATCCTGCTCGGTTATCAGAATAAATCAGTCCAGTATAAATGATGGGGTTGATCACGCAGCTAATCTGAACACGATATGTTTTTAATTAAGCTGCTTTTTGTTTGCTGGTGTGAAAACTTGATCCAACATTTAGTTCTTATTTTCGGGAGCAGGAAGCAGGCTGCTCTGTATGCTAACCTGAGGGGGAAACAGTGATCTGCTCACTGGGGCAGAACATTTGGCCCGTTTAGCTCAGAGGTATGGCAACAAAAGCTGATTCGCTATCTCTAAAATTGACTTAAGGCGTCCCAGTAAATGACTTCTGGAGGATTTTGCGTCGGTCCTGTTGTGTTGTCTTTTCCAACCTTCATAAGTTTGCGTTAACATGATTTACAAGTATCAAATAAAGGATTTCAAACTGTGACAGGCGATTGAAAATTAAAATTCTATTTGTTTTAATCATGCAGGTTAAAACCCACACTTATGCTGAGAGTTGTTCTGTTGTTAACTGCCATGATTGATTTCCTCTGATTGCAAACGAGCAGGATCAGGGAAGCCCAGTGCTGCACCTTGGCCCTGGTTTCTCCTCCTTGGATGAGGTGTTGGGAAAGAGACATTCCACCAACCCCCCGGCCTAATTGCCTCCATCCCTGAAGACGAACCGGGGCCAAATACAGCAGTGGATGATCAGGAAGAGGAGGTGGAGGAGGAGGAGGACAGCCAGCAGAGAGCCAGATAGAGACACTGGATGATCTACTGGACCTATTAAGTGCTGTTGCTGATTTCAAATCCGTTGTTTATTTGATTTATTTGTCTTTACAACCATTTACAAAACAAATAGGCACATGTGGCACATCGTATAAAAATAACTCATCCTGTGCGATTCACTTTTCTAGGAATCCTTCTTGTGGGAGGTATGGGTGTGGTGCACCTCCAGGACGATGGCCCCAAGCCTGGTTTTCATCATCTGACAAGCATCCTGGACTGATGGCCACTGAAGCCCTTTAAAGACTCCGACATGCTGCACAGGCCACTTGCAGGCAGTGATGAGAGGTGGTGGGTGTAGGAGGCATTGGTATCCTCCACCTGCAAGGATAAAGCGTCCTGCACGGCGGACTGTGACGGAGCACTCTGGAGTTATGGACTGACCCAGGCCGGCCAACACGAGTGTTAGCGATGGCCACAAACAGCACAATAAGGGCAACGCACAGCCTGCAGCAGGACAGACGGGAACAGTTTCCTCTTCCACTGACCATTAGAGCCGCTTCATGGCTTCATGCCTACACGGCAGCCATCGATCGCTCCAACTGCTTTTACAAAGACTCTGAGTGTTTTCAGCTCTGTAAATCCACAGGACGCTGCCTCCGGGGGCATCTGTGGACGATACGTTGGACAGCCGAGAGTTTGTCTCGCATCTTTAACTCTCGTAACAAATGATAGAACGGACAACAAAAGACGGACATTTTTTGGTCCAGCTATGTAAAAAAAAAAGTCAACTATGGCTGTTAAAGTTGGTAGCAGGGAACAGCTAGTGACGCAAATAGAAAGTCCTCCGTCCACCAGATAATCTCATTTAGCAATGCAGGGTCCATCTAAGAAGCTAGTTCTTGACTCAAGACATTTATGTGTTTAAGTGAAATAATAAATAGGCTAACACCGCTTAAGCATGGATTATAACTTGCTAAAAACTGCTGGTGCTAATGTCACTGTATTGCTAATTAAACCTTAGCTTGTACATGCAAAATTATAATTTCCCCAAGTCCTAATGCCACTGAGTCTCAAATATTAGTAAGGGCTCTAGTTGACTGGCGTACATTTTGTCCAGGAGGCAGAATTGTTAGCTAACATCCATGGCAGCGGTATAGCTAACGACATAGTTAGCTAGCATTTTGTGTTAGCTTGTGTTGTCTGCAACTGAAATCTTTACTTAGGGAACCAGAATGGAAATGTTTCCAAAATAAGAGTTTAAGTTTTTAGTAGCACCACACCCGTTTGATGTATAGCGCTAGATAAGGAAACATTGATGTTAGCTTATCGGCTAGCGTGTTGGTTCGCTCGTTGTTCCAGCAGTTTTGTTAAATGTTCTTGAGTATTTTTGTAATGGGATTGTGGACACGTTTAGTCCATTCATAACTTTTGTAAAATATTAAAAATGAAGCTGCTTTACTTTTTCCAGGAGGCAGAAATATTAGCAATGTAGCTAACGGAAGCTAACGCTACTGGTAACAGCAAACATTGTTGAAATGTGAGATGCTGCTGATTTGTTAAAATATCTTTCCAATAAAGTTTAGTTAGTATTTAATGAAAACTGTGATATCTGTTGTTAAAGTTTTTGTTAAATGTTTATTTTTAGTTTGTTGTCGTCTTTTCTTTTCACTAAAATTGCTCAGTTTTGTGCTCTGACTACACAAACGAACACATATATCATGGTGTCACTTTAAAATGATAATATAACGATTTCCTAAGAGCTTTAAATTGAACGTCGTTCAGAGGAAGCATGGCCCCGTTCCCTGTAACCTTTAGCGAGCTAACCAGCACAGCTTTGTTTTACATGCACACAGTAATAGAATATAGTAGTGACACATTAATCACAACACTTGAACAGAAACCACCCTGGCCCTTCAAATAAGGCCTCTATATCCTTTCTCCATCTGGCTAAATATAGCTGCCAACCAGGCCATCTCTGTGGCCCATATATGTGCTACCTCTCCAGCAGGCCTATATCAAAGAACAGCACATGGGAGCTCTGAGAGCCTCTTCAGGGCAGCGACGAGCTCCAGCACAGCGTACTTTGCCAATATCTGTAGAATGCGTCTAATTATACACCCTGCTTTGTCTTTATATATTATTTCTGCCCTGTCAGTAAAACAGCCTTTTTTTATGTGTCACAGCAGAAA
>NW_007580691.1:2168-6106 GCF_000690725.1 Stegastes partitus | reverse complement strand
ATGCTCTGACAGAATGAGGTTCAGGCTTGGTCTAATAGCTGGAAATTTGATTCCAACCCTTGGTCTAATAGCTGAAAACCTACAGATCATGCTTGAACGATGCTCTGACAGAATGAGGTTCAGGCTTGGTCTAATAGCTGGAAACCTACAGATCATGCTTGAGCAGTAATGTAAAAGACTCACGTTCAGGCTTGGTCTAAAATGTGAGGTTTAGGCTCAGACTAATACATGGAAACCAACTGCTCATGCTTAAATAATGATCGGAACACTGAGGTTCAGGCTTGGTGTAACAGCTGGAAACCTGATGCTATGGCGTGGTCTAATATCTGGAAACCTACAGCTCATGCTTGACCAATGCACGTGTTTAGAAAACAACAGTTCATGCTTGAGCAATGATCTGGAAATGTGAGGTTTAGGCTTAAACTAAGAGCTGGAACCTACAGATCACGCTTGAGCAATGCTCTGAAAGTCAGAGGTGCAGGCTTGGTCTAGTACCCAGAAACCTACAGATCATGCTTAAGCAATGATCTGAACACCTGAGCTTCAGGCTTGGTCTAACAGCTGGAAACCTGATGCTAAGGTTTGGTCTAATACCCAGAAACCTACAGATCACGCTTGAGCAATGATCTGAAAAACTGTCGTTCAGGCTTGGTCTTATCGCTGGAAACCTGCAGTTCATGCTTGAGCAATGCTCTGACAGCCTGAGGTTCAGGCTTGGTCTAATAGCCGGACACCTGATGCTAAGGCTTAGTCTAATAGCTGGACACCTACAGTTCATGCTTGAATAATGCTCTGAAAGTCTGAGGTTCAGGCTTGGTGTAATTGTTGGAAACCGAGGATTCCTACCTGGTCTAAAAAACTTCAAGGTAGGGCTTAGGCTTGGTCTAATAACTAGACGTGTAGCTGGAAACCTAGGACAAAGAGTTGGTCTCATAGAAGAACTAGTAGTAGGAAACATGGCACTTTGACTTGGTCTAATAGCCGCAAACCTGAAGCTACGGCTTTGTCTAGTAACTGGAAACCTGAGACTAAGGCTTGGTCTAATAACTGGAAGCCTGAGGCTGCAGCTTGGGCTAGTGGCTCAAAACCTATACTTCATGCCTGAGCAATGAGCTGAAAACCTGAGTTTAAGGCTTGGTTTAATAACTGGACTTAAAGCTGTGACTAAGGTTTGGTCAAATAGCCAGAAAAGCAGCTGGAAACCTGCTTCTAACCTTATCACTGTGCCTGACAAAGTACTTTAGCAGCAATGATTTGTGAGTGCAGAAGCTTGTGTGACGTTGATCACTTCATTGGTCAGTTCAGTTCGATGGAAACATCCTGCTGCCAGAGTTCAGACCTTTAAACCTCGACAAAAGGACGGTTTGAGTCTAGTCTCAAGGCTTTAATCCTCTAAATTAAAGTGTCCGCCCTGCTGCTCTGACTTCAGGAATGAGGCCCGGCCGGGGCCTCGGTTTGGCCTCGGGGGGCCCCAGAAGCTTCATCTGGTCCGTGTTACCTGCACAGACCTGCAGACTGAGAGCTGCAATCATAGACTCCCCTCCTCTGTACTTTAGCACTTCAACCAAGCTGAGGTGCATGTTTTTTACACCAAAACTTCAAATTTAAAGTGACCACGACCCTTTTGGTTTTCACGTCACCACCACCTGCTGCTTCCATTCTCACTGTTTCCTGCATGAAAGTTTTAGTCTCATGGCTTTTATTCCTTAGATAACAGCAGCCAGTGATCCCCCTGGTTTCTTGAAGAAGGAAACAGTTTCCTATCAACTCTTTCTTCACACACGTCAGCGTCGATTTAATTCATTCATTTGTTCCTTTTCTGTATCGATTTCAGAAAGAAATGTTTTAATTTTTGTGAAGGAAAACACCAACCTGATGCACAAAAATTAGAGCAGCCTTTCAAAGGAGACGCATCCCTGCATCCCCCTGTAATTTAAGACTATGCACACACACACACACACACACACACACACACACAGATGTAAAAATAACCGCAAAGATGCAAAAATGACTAAAAACTGTGCAAACGAATGACAAGAGATGCAAAATGAAACAACTGGATGTAAAACTACTACAAAGATGTAAAAAGAACACAGATGCAACCGACTCACAAAAATCACCAGAAAGGGTGCAAACAAGCTAAAAAAGCGATGCAAAAGTAATACAACGAGACATAAAACAACGGCAAAGACTCACAAAAACAACAGCTGACTGAGCAAACAGACAAATGAGACATGCAAAAGAACACAACTGTGTGAAACACCTGCAGACACACAAACAGGTGTAACAGAAAACACAAGCATGACCAGAAACAAATGAAAAGTAAGAGATGCAAAATGAACACAAACAGACGCAAAGCAACCACAAAGACGCACAAGGACGACCAGAAAACATGCAAACCAATAGAAGAGGCACAAAACAACACAAAAAGGTGTCAAATATCCACAAGGACCCACAAACAACCAGAAAGATGCAAATGAACTGCAGACAGAACCAACAACAACGACAAAAACCAAAAGTGACACAAATTAGGAGAATAAAACTAATAATAATAATAAAACGAACACTTGACATCAATCTTTTTTAAATTCAGACAACTTCTAATGAAATTATGTTTAAACAACAAAAATTAATGAACTTTTCCTCCACATGCAAAAGTTTAATTATTTAATGATCAGCAGCAGAAACATAAAGTTTTGTAGGTGAATTATTTAAAAAAATGTCATCAACGAGTTTTTCCCACATTTTTTGTGTGTTTCATATTTGATTAGTGTTATTATATAAACTGTCAAATCCTGAACTCAAGCTGAAGATGAATAAAGATATTAAGTCGATTTCATCAAGTTACCTCAACGTGAATCTAGTTTTAAACCAGCTAAGGCAGAAATGTACATTTAAAATTAAAATCAAACACGATATTGAGCTGATGCACCAGATACTATAACATTTTAAATCAGCAGATTAGAGTTTTATCTTGCACTGATGTATTTAATGAAGTTGAGTGATTAAAGAGCTTCAGGTGGTTCAGACGGTCCATCCTGGGCTCAGTTCATCAGACTGGTGGATGAAAATGATAAAGCTCCATTTGTCAAAACCGCTCAGCTGCTTTTCATGTTTATTATCATTTTGATTTGATTAACGTTGTTTTGTTTTTGCTTTCAGTATTTAATTATTGTTTGTTCAAATTCACAACTTGAGTTCAAAATGACAGAAAGTTACCAATAACTTTGACTTAATTCATTTCTTAACAGCGACTTCATGATTAAAGACGTTTTTGTTTTTTAAACGACTGAAGAAAATCTTGTTTGCAGCCTCGTAACACGCAAAAATTCCTTTCACACAATGTGGAAAAACGAGTTGGAGGACTAGTTTAGAATCAACTTCTGAACCAGCGTCATGCTTCCAGTAATTAATTAATTTAAATATGTCAGTTGTAGAGAAGAATCAGACTCTTTGACTCGGTTTGTTGGTCGGACATCATTTGACTGGAAGGTTCATGTAAAGAGTCTCGTTGCTGCTGTTGAAGCCAAACTTTTCATTTTATAGAGTGAAGGAGGAAAGAATTTAAATGTTAGAGGCTTGAATCAGAAAACACTGATCAGCTGATCGATCAGATTGGTTGGTGATTTATTTATTAGTCCATAACTGATGGATTATTCACTGCAGCTGAAGCTTCTTTGTGTCTCCTGTTGGTTCCAGCAGCACATTTAATTTGACTTGTTGCAGGTTGTGTTTGCTGCTCTGCCCTCCAGCTGAGCGCCTACCTGCTCAGGTGAAACAGCTAAAAAAAACCCGCAGGCACAGTCTGACGGATACCTCCCGCAGCCAATCAGGAAGCCAGCCGAGGCAACCTGAAGGCGCCTGCTCACCTGGACCAATCAGAGCGCCCGCTGTGAGAACGTTACCTTTTATGGACAACGCCAGCTGTCCCGCGAGCG
>NW_007580691.1:0-1113 GCF_000690725.1 Stegastes partitus | reverse complement strand
TGGCGTCGCACATTTCTGCCTTCAGTTTAGTTTCAGATGCTTGAAACTCTTCAGAGAGTTGCAGCAGTGTTGGTATGAGGCGTCCTGAGCCACACCCAGCTCAACCGTCTGAAACACGTCTACGGCCTCCGAGTGTTGAACACGACGTTTATACGTACTTCAAAGAGAGTAAAGAGAGAGTCAGTAGAAGGAAAACCAGATGGGCCTTGTTGATTAACCTGTAGAGAACGATGGAACACATTTCTTCATGAATCAATAAATAACAAATATTTTTACTATAATTAAATCAGCACTATTGTCATTCAGATATTTGCCATTATTTCAAATAAAGGTGACGTGATTTTTTTTTATTAATTATAACTTTAACTTGTATATCAGAGATTTTTAATTACAGATGATGTCAAGTTAAATCACAAAACTTTAATTTGCTTTACATGTTAATTTAATGTTGACTGTTGTTAAAAAGTAAAATTAACAAACTGTAAATGTCACATTAAAAACTAAAATTCAGTCATTATCATATATCTGTATGTGTATCATGTAAACATTATTTTAAGCTTAGCTGATGGTAAATACAGATTTAAAAATATAATACTGATGTAATTTTCTATATATTAAAATAATTTTTAAAAAGTATTATATTTTTAATTAGATTTTCAGTTTCCTCATGTTATAATAATTCACAACTTTTAGATGCATTGTTTTTTTCTGGCACCAAATCTGCCAGATTTTTACGTTCTATTTACTTTTCTGTCTTTTTGGCAGATTAAATATTGAGTTTTATGGTGTATTCTTTTTAAGTCTTCTCTTCTGATGTTCGGTGTCGATGTTGGAGCTCTTCAGGTTGTTTTATGGCAGAAAACTAACAGACACGTTGCTTTAATCTGAACGTTTCCCTCCAGAAATGGATGAAGACGTCGCCGCCCTCGTAGTTGACAACGGCTCCGGCATGTGCAAGGCCGGGTTCGCCGGAGACGACGCCCCCCGTGCCGTCTTCCCCTCCATCGTGGGCCGACCCCGGCACCAGGTAGGACCCCGACCCTGAGCTGTGGTGGAGGGTGACGGAGGGTGGCGGTGCTGACGGTTTGTGTGTGTGCAGGGCGTGATGGTGGG
>NW_007580690.1:5212-5690 GCF_000690725.1 Stegastes partitus | reverse complement strand
AAGAAAAAACCTAGTCAACAGAAAGGTGTGCCTGTGACAACGTTTCGGCCCTAAACAGGGCCTTCTTCAGGTCAGGCACACTGTGTCACTGCTCGTCGAGAAATAAGATGCTGCTCGTTCGACGGCAGGAGCAGAAATGAATTTTCGAATGGCTGCTCGCCTTTTATAGTCTCTGTTTTTTAAAAAGAAAGAAAACTCCACTATGAATTTACTTTCCCATTGTTTTCTGTCCTCTTTCCTAAAAAAACTTTTTAATCATGTAGAACATTATAATCATGTAGAACATTGTAATCAAATATAGATTTTTTTGTTGTTTTTAATTTTTCATGTTTTTATATGTATTTTTCAGTTTTTATTCTTTTTTTATTATTTTTTCAGTTTTTTACTTTTTTTTATATTTTTTTATTTTTTTAGAGTTGGGGTTAAAATTAGAATAGGAAAAAAGACAAAGATTTAGTTTAGGAATTAGGGCTTAGAT
>NW_007580690.1:0-4577 GCF_000690725.1 Stegastes partitus | reverse complement strand
AGATTAGGGTTAGCGCTTAGGGTTAGGAAGAGATTAGGGTTAGGGGGAGGTTAGGGCTAGGATTAAAATAAAAGAAGAGGTTAGGGTAAGGGCTAAGTGTTGGGGAGAGGTTAGAATTAGGACTCATGTCCAAAGCTAAATTCGGGCTGAGGTTGAGATGTAAGGAGAGCTTCAGGGTAGGGTCAGCAGGTATGGATAGGGTCAAATTTTCCTACTCTAATTCTGCTTCAAATTTAGACCAAATGGGTCTCTAGTACCCAAAAGATATATCCAATACCTTTCTTTCTTCCTTCTCTCCCAATCTGTCCATCTCACATTCCTTTCCAGTCCCGCCATTCTAGCTTCCTCCCAACCATGTTTCAAAAAATGACTAACAAGAAGCGTGTCCACCTCCTTCCTATTCTTCACGTTGTATCTATGTTGATACATCCTTGTGGACAGATTATTTCCCGTCTCCCCCACATATTTCTTCCCACATTTGGCACAATAAATGACATAAATACAATTCTCCGACCTGGGAGTGAATCCCTGATGGATTTTTACCACTGTCCCGTCTCGGGCATTTTCAATATACTTAAGTCCAGAGAATTGTTTATTAAGTGTCACTGGCTTGCTAGTATGTAACGACGGTAACTTTGCCTGAACCAAAAAATCTCTCAGGTTCTTGTTTCTTCTATAGGCTGAAATCAACCTGAATTTTGGTAGAATACCCGCTGGTACCATAATGCCTTCGAAGTTTTTCTTCACCTCCCTGTTCAAAATCCTACTCATTGAGGAGAATGTTGTGATAAAGGGAAGCAATTCATTCCGGTCCTCCTTTCTTGTCTCCCCTTGAAAGGTTTGGAAACATCCCCTTAAGAAAGATCGGGCATAACCCCTTTTCCTTAGTGCCCGGAACAAAATGCCCACTGCTTCCCTAAACTGTTCCTCCCTTGTGCATATTCGTTTGAACCTCAATAACTGGGACTTTATCAAGCCTGAAAACGTATGCCTGGGATGGAAACTAGCTTTATGTAATAAAGCATGAGTGTCTGTACTCTTAAAATAAGTCTTAATCTCTAATCTTTTAGTTGTATGAAAATCTGGCCCTTTAAAAATTGTTGTGTCCAGAAAATTAATGCTATCTTTATTGGTTTCAGTTTTCAGTCTAATCGAAGGATCCTGAGCATTCAATGTCTCCACAAAATCCACAAACTCACCCTCCGTTCCTATCCAAATCCCCCATATATCGTCTAAATACCGCAAATACTGTTCTGGTTTCTTTTTGCATTTGCCCAATGCTTCCCTTTCCCAATGGGCCATGAAAATATTCGCATAGGCCGGTGCAAATCTTTTCCCCATAGCCGTGCCTTTTATTTGTAAATAGAATTTGTCATTGAACATGAAATCATTGCGAGTTAAGTTGATCTCTAGCAACTTTAGGAGTTCCTCGTCCGGTCTTTTAGGGTCTGGATACTCCTTGAAAATTTGTTTTACACAGTCTATTCCGGCATCAATTGGAATATTCGTATACAGGGCCTCCACATCCATCGAGAAAAAGAAAAACTCAGATGAAATTTGTATATTTTTAACAATATCTATGAAATTATATGTGTCCTTAATATAGGATGGATGGCGGACTGAAAGTGGATTCAAATAATAGTCCAGATATTCCGCCGTATGATAGGTCTCACTTCCACAATCGGACACTATCGGCCGACCAGGGGGAACTTCAAATGGAATCGTCCAATTCATCGGTGGTTTGTGGATTTTTGGTAAAACATAGAATCTTCTCTCTCTTGGTTCCAAATTGCCCATCAAATATTTTCTTTGTTTCTCACTAATGAATTTTTTCTTTTTTAAGGTGTCCAAAATGTCTGCCACCATGGGAATTGTGTCCCAAAATATTGGTTTATCCAATTTTTTATAGTACTCCAAATCATTGAGCTGTCTCTCCACTTCAAAAATGTATTGCTCCCTACTGAGGATGACAACTGCTGAACCCTTGTCAGCAGGCTTAATAACTATATGTTTATAATTTTTTAATTCTCGCAATGCTGCCATCTCCGAAACTGATAAATTGTTTTTTTCTATAATTGGCCTAAAATGTTTTTCAAATGATTCTAAATCTAGTTTTATTAACTCTCTAATTTCAGGTGGCAGAACCTCCAATTGAGGTGACCAAACTGAAGGACCGACAAACGGGGGTATTTCACCATCCTCCCTGTCCCGAAAGTAAGTGGCTAATTTAATTTTCCTATGATAATTCTGGACGTCTAATTTCAATTGGAATTTTTGCTCCCTATTTTTGTCCAGAGTAGGGACAAAGGTCAAGCCTTTGCTGAGTAGCAAATGCTGTGAGTGAGTGAGTGCAAAGTTTTTTGCTAGCACCACCACATCGTTTGTATCTGTGGACTGCAATCCCTCCACCCCCTCCTGATTCAGATTCAGGGGGCGTAGGGGTTTAAAAAGTCCATCCAGTGGACAAGCATGGCCTCTCCAGTCCCTGTTGTCCAATGGACATTGTCCTCCCCTGTAGAGAAGAGGTTATCCGGCAAAAGAGGAATAAATGCCATGTTCCTCATAATGTGTGCATTGAGAACCTCCAGATTCTCCTGTTCCTCCATGGGGAGGGCAGATGAAAAATTCACGAGCGGAATCCACACCTCTGCGAAAGGGAACTTCTTTTTAGTCGACCTGACTGCCGCCTGTAGGTTTTTGACCGTAGTTTCCTTAGTCTTGTTTGCCCGACTATTAAGACCGAAGGACAAGACTATTTTCTCAACTGTTATGTTCCCAGGTGGCACTGTTTTTTCCATCAGGGCCTGGGCATGCCGAAAATTGGCCCCTGGGAAGCTCTCAATCTGCAGGTTCCCCTCGCAATGATCAGGAAAATATGACAGGTTTGAGTCCCCCATGAACAGCCACTTCTTAGTGACTAACAGATCCCATTCTGTTAGTTTCCTGGTGGTGGTCTTATGCCTTTGAACCGAAAATCTATCAGGTTGCGGTACCTCCAAAGGATCTGGAGATACAAAGGGGTTGTAGGGAGACTGTGTAACCACCTGTCCCTCAGGTATTTCCTGCTGTACCCGTGCAGAAAAGGAACCCGGGGGAGTAAAAGGATGATAGGGGGACCGCACCAGTTCTGGCGATATATCCCAGGCCGCCCGTACCGGAGAAGGGGGGCTCGGGGGGGTCAACGAGCCACTACTCTCCTCCTCGTCCTGGGTCTGGTCCCCTGAAGACTTTGCCGGTGGAAAAGGGAGCTCTAAGGTTTCCTCATCTTCCTCCTCTTCCTCCTCCCCTTCTTCTTCCTCCTCTACTGCCTCCGGAGTCTTTACCGATAGAAGGGGGGGCTCCTCCTGGGCTCTCTCCCTCTCCTCGTCCTCCCTGAGTCTCCAAAAAAGTTCTGCCACCTCCATATGTGTGGAGTTTTCAATAGGCGTACCACACAGCTGAAGTTCTTCCTCATGTGATGAGTCTTCATCAAAGAGAATATACCCCTCTGTTCGCCTACGTCCTATCCTAGGCTCCTTAGGCGATTGGTGCTGCCCGGAACAATCCCAATCTGACCGTTGAACCACCGGGTCCGTCATAGTAGCCACCGAGGTTTTCACTATTGGCCGGGGCCGTGTTTCCCCCTGGCTTGTCCCCGTGGTATTTCGTAGGACCACCACTTGCTCCTGTTCTGCCCCCTCTGTGGCCATTATAGAGCAGGTCTGGCTCGAGGCGTCTGTCTGTTTTGCGACCGGAGCTCCGTCCATCTGTGCAACCGGAGCCGCGTCCTCAGAAGCCACGGCACTCAACGTGACCGTAATCAAAGTTTCCGCTCTTTCAATGGCCTCCTTGGTGAGCCGAGGCAGGTTTCGTTTAGCCCAACGAATAGCAGTTGCCAGGGCCTCCTTCCAATCTGGGATGGTGAGTTCCGGAAGTTCTGCCGTCAGGATGTCCAGGGCGTCCTCATAATGTTGGGACAGAATCAAATACGTATTGTATCCCCAATTCTTTGCGTTTCCCACAATGTTGTCCCTAGTTTTTTCTGTGGGAATGGCAGGCTTAATCATTGTGGACAACAGTTCCACCATCCTGGAGATCATCCGAGGCTCTGATTTTCCCTCCGTTGGAACCACATTTTGCAGGTGGTGAACCATTTTGATCACCGCATGCATTTTCTGAGCCAATTTCCGAAATTGCGGCGCAGCCCGTTCTCGTCTCACTCCCGGATCTCCCATCCCACGGGAGTTGACATATCCGGAGTTAAAATATCGAGGGGCCCTTGGCGGAGGAAAGTTCTGGCCTCGGCTGGTACGCCGTCCCATAGCGGGACCTCTATTTCCCGGAGAAATCCATCTCCGATTCGACCGTGAGTTCCCTCGTTTAACTGCCTGCGCATATGTGGGAGCTCGGGGACCGGGGTACCGGGATGCCGCAGGGGGAGGCACTGGCCGGCTAGGGGAAGGAACTTTCCTCCTCCTGGCGGAGAAGGATGATGCACGGGCCATCCACCCGTAGGTGTTCCCGGGACCCCCGTCCCATCTAGGCTGGCGGGCACGCTGGCGTCTCCTGCCACGCTGCACCACCGTCCAGCCGTCCAT
>NW_007580689.1:6233-7639 GCF_000690725.1 Stegastes partitus | reverse complement strand
AACTGAAGAAGAAATAACTGAGACTGCTCTTTTTCTCAGGAATCAATGAAACTAATCACATTGGATGCAGTCACCATCCTCTGTACAAATTCTGTTCTTTTGTGTTTCAGTGTTTTTTAATGATGTCATGTTTAGCACACAGTACATTTTACTGTTTTTATTCAATTCAGATCTGCCTCACTGCTGTTTTGAAGGCAGTAGTCGATAGGGAAGTAGACAACTAACAAACCGGATATTTTAGAGTTTGTCATTTTTCATATTTTAATGGGTGTATATTTTAATATTTTTTGTAATAAAGGGTGTTTATGATTGTTGATGTTTGTTTCCCTTCAGAGCTTCATGGTTCATGCGCCGCTCTTGCCAGGAATAGTTTGTTTGGGTAGTTTATCTGTTTTTTTGGGGGTTTCCTTGCTTTTCTGTCGTTCACTCCGCCAAGTGAGCTGATATTGAGCAAAAAGAGATGGGTGATGACCGTGGGGTGGACTAGTTATTTTTTTCTTTTCTTTATTCATGTTTGTTTGTTTATTTCTTTTTGTTAGCTTGCTTCCCCCTTATCACCTGTACCCAGTATACTCCAGTCAGGTAGTCAGGGAAGGCCTAAGGTGTGCAGTAAATATATTCACGTGTGTGACCTCTGTGAGAGGACTCTTTGAAGTGCAGATTGAGTGTGCAGTGAAAACAGGCACCTGTGTAACTGTGTGTTAACTCTTTTGGAATATAGACTTATTAATTGCAGTGCAGTGGTGATTTGGGAACTATCACCCACCCTGTAGCAGACTTGAGAGTTAAACTGGAGTCGGGTACAGTGAGGGTAAATGTTGTATGGACTGACTTTATCACTGAACTTTATAGGAGCCAAAGCACACTAAATAGTATTTTGAATTATAAGAGGCTCATAGTTATCTTTATTGTCTTTATAAGTTAGGCTTCCTATAGCCAAGAGCCTGTGTTTGGTGTATAGAACTCATAATACTGTGTTCAGTAAATGAGTAGTGTTAATTTTATTGCGTTATTCTGATTGATAATTTTACATTTATGGTCTTATAAAGATCCCAGAGTATCTCAGATTGTTTGCACAGATTTAGTCGGAAAAAATGTTTATTAACTCAGATGTAATTTGTTCTATTCGGTTCTGCTGTTTCTTTAAGATACTGGCAGATTTTCTTTACGTGCTTATGGCATCATTTGTTTTTCCGGGCAGTGTGCCAGAAGGAAAAGGCAGAGATGAGGGCGATACAGTTTTCGAACCACAGCTGCAAGCTTATGTCGGCAGTATCAGCCAACTTTAGTAGTTGTTTAGCTGTTGTTTACTTTTGATCACTCCTGCAACAAGATCACCCTGTGGAATCCAAATAAATTTTTGTTTAATGTCTTTTTAAATCGGAGTACTGTGGAGTTCTTCACGG
>NW_007580689.1:1355-4078 GCF_000690725.1 Stegastes partitus | reverse complement strand
GCACAGGTAGCTGCTGCTCCAGTTACTGTGGTTGGAAATAGTCATATTTCTTCCACATTGACTCAGTCTCTCTCTGCCTGACGGTAAAACAGTCAGTTTCTCTGTTACCGTGTTCCGATGATAAAACGATAAATAGGGGACCATGTTTTTAAGAAAAAAAAAGAAAAAAAAACAATAAAGCGAGATGAGAGGGGGAGAGGTCCGACACACCTGATGATAAAAGTGTTCAGGTGCAGGCAGAGAGATCTCGACTGAGTCAGTCAGGAACAAAAAGTAGCCCCACATTCAATGTGGAAGGTTCACATTTTAACAGCGATCACAGTTGTGACTCTATAAACATGATGGCCAGTGGTATGGACATTTAAAATCCGCTCGTAGAAAAGTCTGTTCATAAAAAAAACTTGAACTTCAACTTGGGCAAATCAGTGTAGAATGCACTTTCCACTGTTTTCCAACAAATGTTTGGTCGCTCACCTGTCAGAGGAGCTGCACTGCAGCCACCTGGTAGCATCTACCGGAGCAGCATGTGAGGCGTTCGGGGACCATCGGTACAATGTTGCATCTACTCATACGAATGTTCAGCAATTGTTTAGTGTGTGCCCAGTTAATGAGTGACATGAGAAGTGGACTGGTGACAAAATGAATATATTTTCAGGTTAAAACATTTTACAGGTATCAAGTCTTGTATCACTGAAGATCAATGCAGCATAGCTAAGTTATGCAAAAACAGCCATTCATCAGCATGTATGGTGCATTAATAGCTGGGGCAACGCTGAACCAGCAAAATAAGGAGAGGTGACGATTCATTAGCTGGTGCAACCAACAAACAAAGTTGGTACCATTGGAAAAGTTAGTCTGGAGCTTTGATTTATACAACATTTCTTCTATTTGTGCAAAAGCAAAAAGAGAAGATTTCACAGTTTGTTTCTTTTACATCTAGACCACATATACCAGGTGCATACATGCAGTTGTGAACGAAAGTTTAAATACATTTGTAAAGAACATGGATGTTGTAGCGGCTCAGCCGAAAAGATGAGAAGCCAGTACTGATGGTTTAACACTTTTCTATTCTCTCCTCCTTTTCTCCTATGACCAACGTTAAGAGTTAGACAAAACCACATAACATCTACACAATGAATTTAACTGAGCACACTGCTAATAGTAGCCCACACTAAACTTAAAATAAATTGACAATTAGACACAGTTAAAGTTTTACCTCGTTGCCCTCTCAACTGCCGCTAAATTCATGAATCTCTCCCGATCACCCTTTTATGTTTTGTGTTGTCTCTTAACTTTACTTTGCCGTTGTTGTGGCTTATTTACAGTTTTATGTTTACACAAAATACAGTTACATGATTTAGATTTTATAAATCGGATTTACCATGGGGCTGCAGGGTGGCGCAGTTGGTTAGCACTGTTGCATTGCAGCAAGAAGGTTGCCGGTTCGCGTCCCGGTGGGGGCACCGGAATCTTTCTGGGTCGGGGGGGGGGGTTTGAAGAGAAAGACAGCCAAAATATAATGTATGAAATGTAAAAAGAACAATGTATGGTTCCATCCGCTTACCTGGCCTCCACACCTAACTCCTCAGAAGAGCTGCCAATTACCATCGAAGCAGTGTGACGCGCCGAGCAGGAAGATGCTGAAACCCAAGCCATATATCAGAACATTGTAGAAAAGGGAGACATAGAGGTGAACATGACTACTACCTTCACAACATTTGAGGACATGGTCTACCGAGTTGTAAATCTGCCTCGTAAAACCACTTATCCGGTGTTTATTCCTGTGAGCCTGCCTTCACAATTGCTGACTCTGTTCCACCAAGACCCTCTGGCCGGCCAAGACCTACCGGAGAATGCAGAATCTGATTTACTGGCCAAAGATGAGTTGGGGTGTCAAGCAATATGTGACGAAGTGCCAAGTTTGTCAACTCTACAAACCAGAGAGTCGCAAACCAGCAGGGAGATTGCAGCAAACAGTTGTGGAGCGACCCTGGGAAATGCTAGGCGTGGATTTAATGGGTCCTTTTCCCAGAAGCTCCAGCAGACATGTGTACTTGCTCGTACTTGTGGATTTTTATTCCAAATGGGTAGAGCTTTTCCCGTTGAGGGTGGCAACAGCTGAGTCAATCTCTCGTATACTCACCCAGGAAATTTTCACCAGGTGGGGTATACCGGATTACATCCTCTCAGACCGTGGCTCCCAGTTTGTGTCTTCCATCTTCCAAGCCTCCTGCAAAACATGGATTGTGTCGCACAAATTAACATCTGCCTACCACCCTCAGACAAATCTTATAGAGAGAGTGAACCGAACCTGAAAAACCATGATAGCCTCTTTTGTTGGTTCCCAGCACAAGCATTGGGATAGATACCTCCCTGAGTTCAGGTTTGCTCTAAACTCAGCCGTACATGAATCCACAGGTGTCACCCCGGCTGAACTCAATCTCCATCGACCGCTGAGAGAGCCACTGGACGTAGTGCTGCAGCCATGGGATGTTGGCCCCACGTTGGGCGCCATTTATTAGGGTCCGAGGACCCCTCGGGCAAGGACCCCTGCTAGCATATTTTTGTGGGAAATCTTGTTGGGAAGCTCTCAGTGTCATTTTTAAAGCTTTAGGACCTTTCGTTTTTTGTGTAGATGACCAACTGACACAGCATGTCTGCACATGCCCCATAGACAGCCATACAAAGTATGAGCCGAGGCTGCGGCAGCGCATCAACTTTAA
>NW_007580689.1:0-940 GCF_000690725.1 Stegastes partitus | reverse complement strand
TTTTTTTTTTTTATTTTATCAAATTTTTCGCCAATTCGGAGGTGTGTGCCAATTTTGGTGAGTTTTTGAGCATGTTTAAGGGGTCAAATTAAGGGTTTCACGTTCGTCAGGAAAATAATAAGAACAAAGAAAGAAACGAAGCGGGAACAATAGGGTCCTCGGACCCTAACAAGGAAATACGTCTGTCACTGTCCATGCAGGTGGGGAATAATAATCCAACACAAAACGAATAATCCAACTCAAAGCGCTCCGTCCCATTAAGGAACGGAGGAATATTCACCAAAGAAGAAGAAGAAGAACCAAGAGCGCTCTGGGCTTTGCCGACTCACGTGAACCGTGGCGTTTTGCCGTGCTGCTGCCTCACATCCTTCAGTGTCGGACCGAATGCTGACGGAATGACGATAGCAGGTGGTTATGGTCCGCGGAAACTATTGCTTTCCCGGTGGATTCGACACGCCAAGGATCCAGTCAGCATTGACGCACTCCACCCCATATTGCTCTGGATGAGGCCAGATATAGGGAAGTAGCGGGGCCAGCTCAAACACAGCGCGGAAAAACAGAGCCATATTACTGGCTGGCATGCTAGCAGGGCGTGGAGGCCAGGTAAGCGGATGGAACCATACATTGTGCTTTTTACATTTCATACCTTATAATTTGGCTGTCGCCACAAGGTGCCATTCTGGAGGGAGGGCTTCTTTCCAACATGGCAGCCTCTCAGCCCATGCTGATGTAAAATACACTTGACTGTGGACACTGACACATGTGTTCCAGCAGTTTCTTAATCATTGTAGACCTGCGTTTTAATCTCAGCAGCAGGTGATTTTTTTTCCTGATGGTGGCAGTGACACAACTGTGCCATGCGCTCCATACTTACAAAATAACGGTTGCACAGAGGACTTTGGGATCTATAGCTGCTTTGAAATGGCACAAAGTGACTTTT
>NW_007580688.1:1957-5659 GCF_000690725.1 Stegastes partitus | reverse complement strand
GTGCACTTAGTTGTGTGATGTTGACATTTTGATGATGAGCAGTGCTGAGAACTTGTTTTGTGACTCTATTTCTGTTCAGAGTAAATTGTGTATATTTCATATTTGGCAAGAACATTATTGTGCAGCTCTTTGTATACATGTGCCGTCTGATTTAAGTCTCTAACATTCATATCAATCATACAAATGTTCACATTGCAACATCAGTTCTTTGCAGTCCTCTAGTGGCTGAAAACTGACATTACACGATAGCAGAAGAACAGCTAGAATTTAGTGTGGAACATACCAAAGCATTTTCTTTACCTTTAAACTATTAATATCAATACATGACAGTTTATTTGATAAGTTGCCATATTGTTTATCACGCTGTATGATCTGAATAATCTGAAGAGAGGCAGTGAACAAACACTTCTAGAGTCGAGTGTCAGCGCACTGAAACTCTGGGATGTAAAGAAGATCAGGAAAGTGAAACCGTCCGTCCCACCGAAGCGCCCGTAAGTACATAAGTCCGCTGCGAACTTGCTTAGGGGGGCAAAAGTAGAAGCGAATAACTCCTGGGCAGAGTTTCTGCATGTATGTAACACCTGCAGCTGTTTCCACTGCTGTAAATACTTCCAAAGTGTTTTACTGAACCTTTCTGTTTCAAGTTGTAGTACAAGGATTTTGGCATTTATATATAAATGATGATGGGCTTGTTGAGAATCTCTGTATACTAGGAGCATGTTGGATGTCGGTGCTGTTTGGACATTACGAGACGACTGAATATTGAACTGATGCCTCTAATAAGTGTCATCTTTTTAGACAAAGGCACATACATCGTATACTTCTGCATCATTGAGATCAACCACTGGGTGACGTGTTTGTTCACTACAACGAACACACACATTGCACTTCATTTCAAATCAATCCCAAATGCCCTTCCTGTTGCTGAAAATCTTACAATAGGTCTGTTTGCAAATAGCCCCCCTACAAATGCACTATTACTTCTTGTTTAAAAAAAAGACATACTGTTGGTGGATCTTTATGATTTATATGTTCAGTGGGACTTAATTGGTCAAAGGCTGAGAGCTGCTAAACACTTTGTGTTGCTCTTCTTGTGGGATTTGTTGACAGCAATTAAATTGTATCACACAGGATCACTAGAAAAGGCATCACGGACAAACTAATTATTATGGAGGAGATAAAAATGTCCGGTACAAGATCAATTCATCTAGCGTGTGTCCTCATCCACTCTATCGAAGAAATTATCAGTCAAATGTGCAGAAAACAGTTTCTTAAATCTACAGACTCTCTCCGGTGTGAGTCTTCATATGAATGATCAAATGAGAGCGCCGGATGAATTTTTTTCCACAAGCAGTGCAACTGTAAGGTCTGTCCCCCGAGTGCGTCTTCATGTGGCGCGTGAGGTTCGACTGGGCGCTGAATTTCATATTACAAACGGTGCAGCTATACGTCTTCTCACCAGTGTGGATTATTGTGTGCTTGATGAGGTCCGCTTTCTCTCTGAAGCTTTTGCCGCAGTCAGTGCAGCTGTGAGGTTTCTCTCCCGTGTGGATTCGTATGTGGGCGTTCATGTTTCCCACCTGCGTGAACCCTCTGCCACAAAAACTGCACCTGTACGGCTTCTGTCCGGAGTGGGAGTTCATGTGAGTCTGCAGATAGGAGCGCTGGATGAAGCTTTTGCCACAAACGCCGCAGCTGTAGGGCTTCTCCCCCGTGTGCGTCTTCATGTGGCGAGTCAGGATGGATTTAATCCTGAAGTTCTTGTTACAAACGCTGCAGGTGTACGGCCTGTCCACTGCCTCACCAGCTCTCTGTGGTTTGTTCCTGTTCACGTCAGAGTGAGGCTCTCCACCGTCTCTCCAGTCCTCATCACTTCCTTCACTCATCTGACAGTCGCTGGTCGGCTCCGATGCACCTTCTCCACCGGGTTGAGATGAGCTGCCAGGCAAAAGGTCTCCCTCTTTATCTTCACCTGTTTGGCTTTGACGTGGTGAATGTCGTCCTTCCTCATCACTTCTCTGCACATAAATGATGTTAAACATGGAGTCTTTGGTGTCAGTGTCCTCCTGCTTTTCACAAGCCTGAGCTGTCAGTGGTTCCACCTCCTGTTCTTCTTTGATGTGCGGGAGCTCCTGGTCGTCCTCGCACAGGTCCGTCCTCTCCTCACAGGCATCCTGCTCGATGGGAAGATCCTGTTTCTGGACCGAGAGCTGCAGGGGGGCTGGACAGTGACACACAAGGGAAAATAAATTTAGAATTTAGCTTCATCAAATACAAATGTTGTTTTGCATATGTTTGACCTGAGCATGTTATGGTGTGTAGTCTGCTGTTAAAAAGATGAGGACAGCAGGACGCAGCCTTACAACAACAGGTGCAGTGATACTTTGCCAGCAGCCTGTTGGATCTGCTTTGTACGAGACAAGAACACATAATGCAATGATATCAAAAATGTACTTAAAGGAAAGAAATCAGCGTCAGTGCAGCACTCATTAGTATAACAGTATCCACAATTCATATGTGCAAATAGTACCTGTTTAGGGCTCATGGTCAACAAATAAAACAAACAGAAATCTGGCAGCAAGGGGGCCAGAAAAAATAAGTTAAAGAATGATGGAATAATGACATTCAAAAAATGCAAAAAACAAATATCAATATTATGATATTTTAGGGGACTTAAATGCAGTAAAACTGTACAATTTTGTTGTCATGCATTGTAAAAGGACAAACTTCTTTTTATAAAAATACATATTTTTTAAAAATGTGGACATTTTTTACAATTTTGACCAGATTTATTCATATATTTTTTTTTACAGTTACCATGAAAATGTAACTTTTATTCTGTGATTATACTAGTTATTATCTGTAATTGACCGAAACAAGGAAATTACAGGAGAAAAGTTAAAAAATATTTACTTTTATTTTTTTTCCTTTAAAATAACAATCTGTTTTTGCTAATTTAAATACAGTAAAAGTAGATGTTATTTACTTTATTTTTTTTTTTACCTTACAAATAAATGTACATTTTCTGTGATTTTACTAGTTATTATCTGTAATCTAAAAAAAATCTGCAGAAGATCAGTTAAAAATATTTATCACTTTTTAATTTTTTTTTCTTAAAATTAAAAATTCATTTTGGCTCATTTAAATACAGTAATAAAAACAAGTGCAATATTAATTTTGTATATATATTTGTAATTTTAAAGTAGATGTTATTTACAGTTTTGGACAGTTTTCTTACAAATAAAATGTGCGTTTACTGTGATTTCACTAGTTATGATCTGTGCTTTAACAAAACAAGAGAAATCTGAAGAATGTCAAAACAAAACTACATAAGACCATATATGATGCTATAAACATGTTAAGCTCCTTTTTACTCTATTTTTCCTCCTGGCTCTCTGCTGAAGATGAGCTTTGACATCTTTGTCCAGTTAAACGCACCAAGAAACGCCTTTTGTGCCTCATCTGTTCTGTCAGCGCCATTTTGCATCCCCCTCCCCCATTCAGGGATGCAAAATGGCGCTATTTGCCGGCTGCCGTGCGTCGCTCGGAGCGTTCAGGTGAAGCCTCCTGAGCCTGCTGAGGGCTTCTGAGCAGCTAAACAGACGCTGAATCAGAGTCACACGTCGGTGCTCGGCGGCGTCCAGCTGCCGTGACCTGCCGTTACCTCTCCGCCGCCGCTGCTCCAGGAACACTTCCTCCTCA
>NW_007580688.1:0-1367 GCF_000690725.1 Stegastes partitus | reverse complement strand
TCTGCTGCCACCTGCTGGACATCTCACCAAACAGCCAAACGACTGAAAAACAAAACAAAACAACAACAAAAAACAGCCTGAAACTGAACATGAACATTTATGCTGCTATATCAGGTTATAATCACTTTACAGTTTAGGTAAAGTTAGAATTATGAAAAATAACTGGGACAGGTTTAAAAATGTTGTGGCAAACATGAGTACATTTACAGAAGTGTTTTATCAATGTACAGTGTCCCTGTTTGAAGTATAGAGAGTGTTGGTTAAATGAGACACAATTAACTGAATCGTTTCAGTGCCTCAGCTCTCAGCTCCATAGAAACCTATGAACATGAACCCCTTTATTACAATATACAGACTAAATAAAGAATAATCAAACATCTCAAACACGTCAAGAGGCCACTTTTTCACAAACCTTACTCCCAAAATAGGATAACAACGTCAGAATTTTAATCTCTTCCAAAAACACTATAATTAAAATGCAACAACACAAATGAAATACTTCCCACTTAAAAGTCTTTAGCTTTTATTTTTACCCTTCTGTTAAATGTAAACAGGCCTTTCAAAACTATTTTGACCATGGCCACCACATAAACATGCGTAATCACTTAAAATAACATTTATATATTGAAACTTTATCTAAATTGTTATACATGAGTAGAACATGTACAATGAGTAGAAGTAAAATGCCAACACGTAGCTGGCTGAAGCGTTTATCGATGTGGTGATACTTTATAGGTATGCAAGATAAAACAACTATTCTACCTCTCCTTAGTTTAGGTCCAGATTGTTTTTTAAGGCAACATGTGTTTTGTGATCCTCAGAATGTCTCTCTTTTTTTTTTGCATCAAAATGACTAAGAGCAGTGTCTAATTTCAAAATTAGACAACTGGCAAAATAGTACAGTAGCAAAATAGCATCTTTCCAAAGGGAAAAAGGAATAAAATAAATGGATTCTTTGTAATTTTGAGACATAATTATATCCAATTGCAAAATAAATTGGATCAAGTGAGTATTTTCTTTTAGATTTTTTAAAAATGTATTTTATTTTTAATATAATCTTAACAATTGTATTTCTGTCATTTCAATTACTACTGTGATTCTGGGGTCAAGTGAAAAGATACTCATTGCAAAGCTCTTCCAAGAGATAAAGATAAAGTAAAATAATACCAAAGGTGTTGTGGTTTTAATAAGATTTCTGCGTGGAATTTTGATCTAAACATCAAAAATGTCATATGGTGTGACTGTCTGGCATATGTGTGTCCTCAGACATAAGAGCATATTTCCAAATAATGTATAAATATTTGATAGTTCTATAGTGCATATAATATAATAATGTGTTATCAATAACCACATTAAGTCTTGATGTT
>NW_007580687.1:2906-6125 GCF_000690725.1 Stegastes partitus | reverse complement strand
GGTTTCCCTCGTCATGGCTCCCTCTCTACACCAGGAAAACCTCCACAGAGGCACGCACGAGCACCGGACCTCCTCGCACCACCCTCGGCATCCCCCACGACCGGCACCCCTTCACGGGACTATGTTTCTGCCTCCTGGTGCCCATCACTCCACCACCTTCCCTTAATAAATCCTGTTTCCTTTAACCCTTCACCCCGTCTCCCTTTTCGTTTGGGTCCACCCGCACTATCACGAGCACGAGTCGTCACACTTAATGCAACTATAAAGTCTGTGTCTGTCATCAGAGTCAACTTTAAAGTGCTGTTTTTGGTCAGTTTAGGCAGAGATCAGCTTCTCACTGTGTTGTTTTTGTGAGTAGACGCTGTAGACGAACATACACTGTCATGAGATCGCATAGGCTAGTATCATCTCCTCATAGCTTGATGTTTGTCCTTGAACAATTTTACCTGAATACGCTGTCACTTGGCTCTTCCTGCTTTTGTTCACTTCGGTCCTCTTGCTTTTGCTACTCAGTTGATCCGACACAGAGTTTGCTCCCAGGATTTGGTTCTCAGAGCTCACTTGCATATTCACAACAAAAATATTTTTATAATAATAATAATAATAATAATTATTATTATTATTATTAATAATAATAATAATAATAATGATAATAATCAGCATCATCATCATCATCATCATATAATGATATTTTGATATTTTAATTTACTACAATTTTCCGTGGCCCCCCAAAAATATCTGTTGAACCCCCCTGTGCCCCCCCACTGAAAATATCCTGGATCCGCCCCTGCTAAACGCCCCACACACAGCAGACTGTGGTAGCTGCTGTTTGGTGGCTGTGGCGTGCTCTGTCCGGTGTGCGACCAAACAATAAACTAGGGCGTTCTCATGTCAGATTTGTCCGAGGATAAACCGAGTTACATGAATTCTACACGCGCTCTTTTCTACGAGCCGTCTTTTCTCCACTGACAGCAGGCCAATGCATTAAGCCGTCACGACAGTAGCTGTGATCAAGTTGCAGAGGGGAAAGGCAAGGCTGTCTGACGGTGTCAGAAAGCGCAGCCGTAAGAACATCGAAGGACAGTTTTGATATCCAACCACAGAAGACAAAAGCAAATAAAAACAAAATTAATTGGCTTACAGCAAAAGTGGGAGGGTCCGGAACGCACCGAGCTGCGTCCCGTGAGAAAGTCTGTAGCTGCCAATCAGAGCCCGGGCCAAGGTCACATGATCATGAAAAGTTTTTCGAGCTACATACACACTCATGTGGCCGGCGTCCCGCATCCAGGAAGTGTAAAATTAGTAAACACACAGTAAAGACGTATATTAAATCTGTTAATAATACAAATACTGTTAATATATCAAACGAATGTGAATGTTATTATTAATTGTATTATTATTTTGTTATAATTAATTACAATTTAATTTTATGTTTGAGAACTATTTTTTATCTGGTCATTAGCAGTGGGAGAGTGGCACCCCTGCGCCCTGTATTAATCAGCCGCCACTGCTGCTGAGGGTGAAGATGGAAGAAGCTGGAGTGGACCAACACCTGGCTGCATGGACAGTAGACTACCTCACCAACAATACATGAGGCTGTGTCGCTGTCTGTCTGATGTGGTGTTGTGCAGCACAGGTGCTCCTCAGGGTACGGTGCTCTCCCCTTTCCTTTCCACCCTCTACACCTCAGACTTCGCATACAACCAGAACACTGTCACATCCAGAAGTTGTCCGACCACACAGCCGTTGTTGGATGTGTGTCTGAGGGGAACGAACTGGAATACAGGGAGGTCATCAAAGAATTTGTCAGCTGGTGTGAGCTCAACCAGCCATGGTTAGCAGAAATTTGAAAAGATTGGCTTTGGTCTTTTAAGTTTATTTAAAATATTTCATACAAGTGTGTGTTGCATGGATGGTGTCATATACATGCACACAGTTAACTTTACAATGTGTAAATTTACAAATGGATTGCCGATATTTTCTCCAAATGCATTTTGGGTAAAATCGTCATCATCAGCCCTCTACCAATATGGACGATGATTGATGACGACTCAGGGTGAAGATTTTTATTAGTCAAGAACAAGCATACGCATCCAAAATGAGTGGACGTTTGTATAAACATCATCATCATCAGGTTTTGCCTATGGCCTGCTCTCGACCCTCGGGCATGACTGTGGACTAAAGCATGTGTCCAACAGCCGGTTAAAGTCCGAGCCATCCAGCGTTGTCCTCCTTGCCTGTGCACGTTCTAAACCCAGTAACTTTTCAACATTTTTCCAAGTCCTAATGGGTGTTCGTTTGTCGAACAATACCTGCTTTTGCAAGGCATTGTTCTCCATGTGACACACATGGGCCATATATTTCAAGTATTGTGCATGGCAAAAATCCCTTATTTGACCAGTGTTGGTGAAATCTCGCAGTTTCTCGTTCAATATCTTGTAAGCCCAATTGAGTTCCCCTGCGACTTGTGGAGCTCCCCTGCGACTTGTGGATCTACACCTTTCTTTCGCTGGGACTGAGTAGGAGCATTTCTCCTGACGTGTACCCCAGTCACTATCTTTCTCAGGAAGCCAATCCACTCATTCTCGATCTTTTGAAGGTCAGCTGCTGACAACTTGTGAGTCTGGATTCCATATGGTAAACGCAATTTCACGCACGCAGTTAGGATCTTTATACATGTATCCAGATAGATTTCTTTCCTTTCTTCCAGCCGACTTTTCTGTGTTCATAATCAGATGGCCAAAGTGATGAAATTCCCTGACATTTTTGATGCTGGTGTTATTTACAGAGAGGGACTTCTGAGCTCTGATCGACTCATTGACATTGAATGCCATGGTCTCCGTTTTAGAATGTGACGTTTGCAACCTGAATCTTGAAAAGGCGTTGTCATATATAGCAAGGGTTTGACTGAGCTCTTCAATACTATAAGAGAAAATCACCACATCATCTGCATATAACAGCTCAGTCAATCTTAACCGCCTCGCTGCTGCTGCTGCTCTCTTCCCATATTCACAAGGTGAGACTTCATTTGGTATCTGGAACTCTATCAGCATGCCAGTGTCTGGAAACTGCTTCTTTGTCATGTACTTTGCACACCTCAGGACAAAGTCCATGTACACTACCGGTCAAAAGTTTTAGAACACCCTAATTTTTCCAGTTATTTATTGCAATTCAAGTCGTGCTAGTCCAATGAATAGCTCGAAATGGTACAAAGGTAAG
>NW_007580687.1:0-1861 GCF_000690725.1 Stegastes partitus | reverse complement strand
AAAGAATGCCACAAGTGTGTTCAGCTGTTACATCTGCCAAAGGTGGCTACTTTGATGATTCAAAAGTTTGGAATATATTTTGGTCTATAAATTGATTCCATGATTTATTTTTCAACTCAAATTGCTTATTTGTTCTATGCTTTCATTTCAGTGTACAATGACACAAAAAATGGAATAATTTTCTGTGAAAAACTGGAAAAAGTGTGGTGTTCTAAAACTTTTGACCGGTAGTGTATATATTGAAAATTAGGGGACTTTCGAGAGCACCTTGGCGGAAGCCAATGAACGTTTCAAAATGCTCCACAGCACCCTTAATCCAAGCCTTTGTACCAGTGTAGAGGGCCCTCAGAATGGACACCAATTTGGGACAGGACAGTTGAATTTCTAGCACACGGAATAGTGCTTCAATGCGGGACCCAATCGTACGCTGCTTTAGGTCGACAAAGCAGAGGAATGGTGGTTGCTTTTCCTTCTCTAGAATGTTTCTAGTGATGTATATGGCATCATGTGTCGATCTGTTTTTCCTGAATCCAAATTGTGTGTCCAACGAAATAATCTCGTAGATTGCCTTTATCCTCTCCAATAACTGACATGATTTTGGACATCGTTGCAATTATTGACAGGACACGGCAGTTTTCAGCCAGGCGTTTGGAATCCCTCTTATGAAGATAGGTTATTGCAGAGATTAAACATGCACTTGGGATCTTCAGGAATGTCCATACAACACCTAACAGGAACATTAAATATTGAAGGAGTTGTGTAGATTGGGAGTACTTAAGCTGTTCTGCATAGACACCGCCCGTGCCCTGGCATTTCCCGTTGTTAAGCTTCTTCAAACAACATTCTATCTCTGGGGTGTCTGGAGGACTCTCATCCACAGGATCTAGGTTTTCTGGTGGAAGTATACGTGGAAACTCTTCAGGGTGTACAAGCTCAGGCTGCTGCTGGAACTCTTGCTGACCGAGGTGCTGGGCGAAGTGTTCTTGTAATTTCATTGGGTGTATAAACTGCATGGTCTTTCTCGGCAGTGACGTGTGTTTCTTGGCAAGGCGAAATTCCTCCTCTGTATCTCGCTGTTCACTAGCCATATTGATCTTTCTTGCTTTCTCCTTGAAATACTCCCTCTTGAGAGAAATGCACATTTTCCTTTCTTCTTGGAGAGTTCTTTCTTTTCTGCTGGCGCACGCAACGCTCGTCATTTGGCAACCAAACTCAGGAATTCCTTGTTGACCCAAGGCTTAGAATCAGACTCTTTTTGTCTCTGCAGGATAATATCTGTAGATGCTTCAGTTATAGCATCCACTATCCTTTGGTTGATGACATCAACATTAACATTTTCAGGCGTCACTGGGTCTCCTAGCAGTTCATCAAGCCGCTTGCTGTACTGGGCCTTTATGGTGTCAGATTCTCTGAGGAAGCGTACATTTGGGACAAGACGTGCCTTCACTGCTTTGCTTTTTGTTTTCTGACAGCAGTCTAGAAAGGCTAGTGTAAAAGGCTTCTTTGGTTGAGCTTGCATATTCCTCAGTTGGTGAATAACAAGGAAAAAAAGCATATTTTTGTCCCACGGACCACAACTCTTGCAATTGATATTCTGGCCTCTAAGGAGTGTTCCACATCAACCACTTTCATATGCAGAGCTAGTACAATGGCAACACCGGCCAGCCTTTTCATTCTATCGTAGAATACCCTCCAGCCCTTGAGGATGGGATCGTCAAACTCAATTTCTCCTTGGCCAGTGATGCAGGTCTCCTGCATGCAGCAGATGTCTCATTTAAACACCTTGACTTGCATTACGCACTCCACCAGTTTGCTCTTGCACTTTGCGGTACAAACATTGATTGTGCCAATACGCTAATGG
>NW_007580686.1:0-5089 GCF_000690725.1 Stegastes partitus | reverse complement strand
AACGACCCCCTAAACTGGAACATGTACTGAATCTGGACAGACGTGTAGTTGTGCTGTTTTAAGCCCCCTTCATGCCTGCATCCGTTCCATAAATCTGACAGCAGCTGAACGTGTCCCATGTCTGACTGAGCATCTAACAGAGTCACAAATCTGAGCTGCCTGCAGTCACGTTAACGGACAGAAACCTTTTCCACATTTAAGCACCGATGTTGGTCTGAAAACATCTCAGAGTATAAAAAGACACAGTTTAGTCCCAACACGCCTTTCTCACTCAATTTGCTTCATGATTTCAGATCTATTAAGCTACAAACTGGAATGTCCATAATAGTAAAACTTCACCGCGATAAAAACAAACACGAACAGCTTAGATTAATGAGACTTACAAATAATGAATGTAATCCCTGCTTTTTCTTCCCCCCATAAGACGTTAACAGGAGCTGAAGTTTAGTTTGTAGCTTCCAGCTGTTTATAGGAGTTTATTAAATACCTGCAGCAGGACCCACAAGAGCATCTCTAAAGCTGGAGAGTTGAACAACAGAACACCAGCGCTGCTAACTTCAGTAATTACATATAAATTATTGCTGACACTGAAGTAGCATGCATGTATGGAACAAGTGCCCCAAGCAGAATTAACCCTGTAGCGCCAAGTGCATCATATTTATTACATGAGTTTCTGAGACCTCGACATCATCGGTGGGATTTTTTTCCCCCCTGAAAAACAAGATGTATACAATCAGTGCACGAATAATCCACCATGGATCAGCAGTTCATGCACCAACAATGCTGGATGTAGCAAAAATTGTACAAATTAAAACTCATATATGCAAACTGATATAAAAAACATATATATTAGTTTGTCAGAAGGTTCAATAAACACTCCAGTTTTAAAATTCTGGCAATTATTTCAGGCTTTACAGGGTTAAAGTAGTGGAGTTATGAACCGCTGCACGTCTGTGGTATCTGCTTCCACCGAGAGTACAATCAATACCTCAAATATTACTACATTCACACCCTGTCACCTGTCCAGCGGTGATACTTTACAGGCAGCTGTGCAATTTAATACTACCAACACAAGTTCTAGGAGCATTGCAGACAAACTGCTCCAGAATTTCGCTGTCAAACCACAACAAGCACAACAGTCACAATCGAAACGACAGTAATGTGTCAGCGATGACAAGAGGAATGAGTTTCAGGATGCAAACTGTCTGTCACCGCTGATCCGCACAACTTCTCCTGTTTGCCGAGATTTTTGTGACACAAAGTCGCAGCTCTTTCAAATGAGGGATGTTCCTGACTTCTAATCTCCCTGTTGATCGATTGGAAATTTAAATTCAGACTTGTGAAGAAGACAAAAAGCAAGAAAACAGTCAAAGCCGAGCACAATTTAACTAAAAGTTTAACAAAACATTGCAAGTACGTCACAGCCTTTTAAGTGCTGCTAACGTGTGCGTACGAGCATGAGGCGTTATCCTACAAAACAAAGTTCAGTCACATTTTAACTACCGTGCAGCTTCACGTCAACATGCCGGTGCTGAATGTGGTGCTCCACTTTGCTCCCACACAGCCTACATAGTTCTAGATCAAAGATACAGATACACAAACTGCCCTGGTTTTAAGAGATGCTGTCTGTCCCATTTTGCACCTTGAAGCACATTAATAAAATATAAATAATTAGTTTAACTGACCAGCGTTTGTGGTGTCAAGAAGCAAGCGGGGGAAAATGTTTAAATCCCTTTTTCTAAACCACGTTCAGAGAAGCTGTTACGTAAGTCACATCAAGTAAAGCAAAACTTGTGTTTCAAGTTTGACAATCGCTATTTTTAAATGGTGTTTTCACGGCAAAGTACAAAGAGTGACATCTGAGTTGTTAAAAAAAAAATCCCAACATAAGAAGCCATAGAGACGACGCACCACCAAAGATTAACAGCGTTCACTGAAAACACTCACAAACATCGACTGCAAAACACTCAGCGGGACATTAGTGGCACCACGAGTTGACTCAGCACCTCAGGACATTACGAGCTTCACCAAATGACTGTTTGCTGCCGCTTCATTATCAGACGTGTTGTTATTCCGTCCGCCCTTTTATCTCGCCTACCTGGTGACCTCAGCATGGCGTGATGAAGGTTCATGGGCTCCACCGTTGTCGTCATGGTGACCATGCCGTCTCCGTTCTCGCCGTCGGCCTCCAGCAGGCTGCTTTGTGTCAGAGCTTCTCCTGTCAAACGTCAAACTTGGTATTACAGCAATCCACAACGTTTACAGGAATCACACTTGTCAATCAGATGTAGTTTTTTAGTTCTCCGTAACCTTTTGACCACCGCGTGAAAGTTGTTTCTTTGTTGTCGTTTCCGTCCGACACAGTCGATTTAATTAATAATTCACTGACTCGGTTATGTATAAATAACACAAACTACCCGTCTGTTGTGTAACTGCATCTGCCTTTGCTCTGCTTTTACAAAAGACTGGCCTCTTTGGGGAAGCTGACCCGAATAAATCTGCTGTTTATAATTAGAGCCTTGGCAGCGTTTCCTCTGTGGTGATTCAGCTGCGGTGCTTCCCTACTGCTGCTGCACAAATGTGACGAGGAGGCAAACGCGCCGTCTGCTGTCATTGTTCCGCGCTAAAAATGAATTTAGGCTTATTTCGTACAATTAGCCCAGATGCCGGAATGCAAAGGGCGCTTCTAATCTGGAGAGGTGCTGAAAACGATACCGACAACAGAGACGGGAGCGAGTTTCCCTCGGTTGCGGCGGGAGATTTATTCAAGTGTCCTCTCATTTATCTCACTAATTCGTAAGGTGGAGGCAAAAAGGCGTTAAAAGAAAAAAAAGAAGCTCGGAGACATGAATTTGAGTTAGTGTGCCATTTTAACTGGCTGCTGAGAAGAGTCTGACCCCATCACCGGAAGCCTAACAGTCCCGTCTCTGCAGCTTTTCCGCAGATATGTGCAGTCAAACAATTCAGCCAGTGGCCCCCGAAGAGGAGAAAATTTGAATGATGAATTTTTTAAGTGCTGAAAGTCATTAATAATTCAAGAAATGTTCCTAAATGTAACTTAAACCAACACCATCTACCATGCACATTTTAAAATGTATGGGCTGCTGGGAGCTACATAATCCACGGATTAGCATATCCACCTACCACCACGCTGGGTGGGAGTGTGTATGTGTGACTGACCCGTTTCTCTGCTTTCGCTGCTGAGCCCCTCCTCTCCGTGCCTCTTCCTCATGTGGACGTTCCTGCTGCCGGACTGGGAGAAAGTCTTGCCACAGATCCCGCACACATGAGGCTTCTCACCTGGGAAACACCGCGAGAGAGAGAGAGAGGCGCGGTGATAATGTGTCCGTAGCATCGCTAATTACAGCTGTAAACTCTGTCCCACTCACCAGAATGCACGAGCATGTGTTTTCGTAGACTGGAATACTCTGCAAACGATCGCCCACAGCCATCTGCTTCGCACAGGAAAGGCTTCTCTCCTGAAAGCGGCCACCCACCACACGCATACATATTGTTTACCTCGGCAACACAAAGACCTGATTAAACTCTGAAAGCATCAGACGTGAATGTGTTCAAAGTGGTGGCCCAACACGCTGTGGACCAAACAAAAAAAAACACAAGCGAAATAGGTCAGCAGCAGCTCATAGAGGCCGTTCTTACAGACGTATGGGTAAAATGTAAGCAAGTGTAGCTGCTCAGCCAACTGATCCCCAGACAGAAGACTGTGGAGCAGGCCATCAGAAACCCTAATGTCACCCTAAATAAAATATGACAGAGCAGTGTTACTGATTGCAGCAGTGAAACGGAGGCGCCAGTGCTGCTGACTCTTCAAATCTCCGGCCTCGCCTGCACCGAGGAAGCATTAAATGAGCAGACTCAAATGGCCTGAGTCAGTTATTGCTTCCAGCGTGTTTGGGCTTTTCTGTGCGTGGATATCTGCTGCTCCCCACCTGTGTGTATGCGCCTGTGGTTCTTCAAGTTTCCGGCGGTGGTGAACTTCTTGCCACAGTTCTTCTCCTTGCAGATGAAGGGCTTCTCGCCGTTGTGAGTCCTCATGTGAACCTGCAGCCTCTGCAGCACGTAGAAGCTCTTCCCGCAGCCCTCGGCGCCACACCTGAACATTCGGTCGTTCCTGGGAGTCGAGAGATAGCCACACAAACAAACCACGCACACGTTTCATTTCGCAGCGACCCACCAGAAGGTCAGACGAGGTGACCACGAATAGAGCTGCGGCGGAGTTAACGGAGCTCCTGCAGTACAAACACGCTCTGCTTTCCGAGTCTCAGCTGCTGCGATCGTCCTCTTTGCTTCATCCGCCCGCCTCCAGCACGGATGAAGCAGGAAGCAGAGCTGAGAAACACCTGAACAGCTCAGATCCAACATGTCTGAATGCAGACCCAGTACTATTTAAACTACTTTTGAGATAAGATAAGCCTTTAATCCCATAGTGGGGACATTTGCAGCGCTACAGCAGTAAAGATAGAGTAAACATTTAAGGAACGTGTGGAAAAATAAGCCAAAATATACACAAGTATGAGTTATAGAATAAAACAGTGTTGAAGGGATTCTTGCATGAATAGAAATACTGGGAGAAGTGTTGATATTGAACAGATTATCATCTATATTACACAGATAGTAGGGAAGTAGAAAAATACAGATACAGCATGTATTCTAGCCATGTGTGTTTTTTTTTTAGGTTTAAATGAATGTCTGTAGAGGCAGGCTTCCACGCTAACTGTGGTGTGTTTTCATTTAGCTGCACATGATTCTGGTACAGGAAGATTTTTTTTTTTATTGCACTATTTGGTGCTGAATAATACATTTTAAATGTTATTATTATGTAAATGATTGTAAACAGGACTACAGGTGCAGAGGAATGTGTTTTTCCATAACGATGGTCTGGGAGCAGCATTTATTACGAGCAGTGTTTTTATTATCGTGATTATTTCATTATCATTTCTGCCTCCTCGCTGCTCTGGTGTTCTTGCTGCAGGGAGCTCTGCCGGCCACACACACCTGTGCCTTTTCCTTTCCTTTTTATTTCGGCATTGTTCTCGTGCACACTTCGGCCACGCTCTGCGCAATAAAA
>NW_007580685.1:0-5095 GCF_000690725.1 Stegastes partitus | reverse complement strand
GTCAAAATGAAACTAAACAGCTTCATGGTCCAAGACAGGTTTCAGTTTCCACGGGTCAAAGTTCACTGACTAATGCTAAAACCAAGCGCACTCGCTGTAAGTGGAAATTGCAGCCCCACTGCCACCAAAATAGATAAATCTCATGTGATCAAGTGTATAAAGATCAACAGGACAATATGGTGCCAATCCAGTTGGAAGAGGTAGCTACTGCACCAGTCATAGTGGTTGAAAGTGGTACTTTTTCTTACTCACTGGCTCAGTCAGTCCCTCTATAGATGATTATATAGATAATTAACCAAGAAAGTTGGTGGCACCAATGCTACCAGTGGGGGAAAGGTTGGTCTGGAGTCTGAATCTCGAGAGTGGAGCAATGAGAACTTATAGGCTGACAATATCTGAAACCTTTGGTGCCATAAATGTTGGAATAGTTTGACCAAGTAGCTTCTCTACGGTTCAACGTCGTAAAAACCTTGAGGTGTTTACATGTAGTCTGTTCCTCCCAGTGCTAAAAGTTATTGATTCATCCTGGGAGGCTGTTGATGTAGCACTTTCCTCCTTCTGAAAGTAACACCGGAGATCGTCCGGCCAATGAGAATCTGGTTGGATGAAAGCATATTGACGAACCAACCAACCTCTTTATGAGTCATTCTGCAAATAAATGACTTTTGTTCCCATCTACTAACAGTTCTGCTTTTAAAATAAGGAAGAAAGGGAAACATAAATGCAAATAAGCCTCGGCATAGATGAAACTAAACGGTCTTCTTGAGTGTTTTCTATAATAAACCATTTAATTGAGAGCGCTGCCCTTTATTATTATTTTTTTTGTTTTTGAGGATTAAGCGGTTATTAGAGCTGAGCCTTGATTCATTACAATCAGGAATCTATACATAAATTCAATAAACCAACTGGAATCCCTCGCTCAAGCCGCTAATTTTCACCCTTGAGAGGACAAAAGGTTGAAACAAGTGGTTTGGCGAGATCATTAGTCATGCTTCTGCCCTCAATTTACCATCATTTCCTTTGCGCTTGTATTCTTGACCCTTCTGCTGATCGAGTGCTTCTTTGTCAGCGCAACAGCAAAAACCTTTTTTTTTTTTTTTTTAAATGGCAGCAGGCGTTGAAAAGCCACCGGGTCTAATGAGCGGCCTGAACCTTCTGCAACACAGAAGCCGACTAAACCTCTAAACCAGCTTTATGTGCCGGAGATGCAACACTCTCTAACCAGCCCATACATTTTTCAGCATGAATTCTGCTTCGACCAAATGCAAACAAGAGTGAGAGTTAATCTAACAAATGGCTGTCAGATGCTGATACCAGAGAGGCTCCGCTCTGAATAATGGATCACTCCATCTGCAGCTTGTCCTCTGCCTTAATTGCACTTGCACCTAATCTAGCCCATGATGAAGTTGCGTGTTGACTGAAGCCGGCGTGTTGCACTCCGGTTTAAACAGACGGCGCCGTGGTAAAGGTTACGTGGCAGTACATTATCGGCGAGAAAGCTGCGACTCTAACGGCTCTAATTGGGAGCAGCAGGTTCGAAGCCTTCTGGATGTGTTACTGTAACGACGGAGGGGTGGGTGGGGGATAAAAAAGAAAGTCGTGGATGTGAAACAGTCTTTACAGCTGTTAAAGTTTCTGTCATGTCTGTGTCGCTTCAGAGTCGAGGATCTTTCTTAGTGCTGCTCAAACCAACGCGACATAATGTTTACTTCTGTGCTCTCGCAGCGGGTGGCTTTCATTTATCATCTTCGGCGTCTTACATGCTGCTATTTGCCGCTTTCTGAGTCATCCGAGGTGCACCTTGTAGCTATGACAGAAATGTACACAGAGAGAATCATTCCGGTGTACAGTATTATTGTTTTGTCATCTCCCTTGTTTTTTACCGGGAGAGATCTTTGCTTTTACCAGCCTCCTGAGATTTTCATCAAAAAAAAAAAAATCCAAACACTCTGTGCTTCACACGCTTGCCGCTCCGAACAACAGAGCGAAAGCTTCCAGGGAAATAGAGAAAAGAGTTTGCTGAGACCAGCAGGTAGAAGGAGGCAAAATGATTTAACCCCAACCCCCCGACGTGGAGGCTCCAGGCGGTACTTCCCTGCACTGTGTGATCTCACTATAAATCAAGAAATCCTTGTATTCCTCACATATCTCCTCCTCCTTGCATCCGATCTACTTCAAACCTGGCAGGTGCATTACCGGGAACCCGAGGGCGCACGCTGTCGAGTTTCGAGTCATTCGGAAGAGCGGTGTTCATTCCTTGGGTCGTTTTGGGGGCTTGTGGGGTATTGCATTCGCTTCATAAAGGATGGCGTACAGCGTTAGGATTGCTTTCTCCTGTTTTGCAGACGGAGTATTAACGCAATGCAGCCCTTACAAACCTGGACGGAGCTAAACTTTCTCAAACTTAATGAAAATACGACTGGGATCATTATGTTTAGTCAGCTGGACCTCTTCGATGACCCTGACGGCACTCTTGGCCCCCGTTGGCTTCATCCGATCGATTTTTCGTTAAGAACCTTGGAGTGAGCTTCGACAGCTCTTTTCAAATCTGACAGACGGATCAGCTCAGTGGTCAAAAGTAGCTTTTTTTTCACCCCCCAAGTTAAGACTTTTAGCCGAGGTGAAGGCCGATCTCTCTTACAAAGGCTTTGAGAAAGTTATTCATGCCTTTGTCACCACTCAGACTGTTGTAATTCTTTGTATGTGGGCGTCGAGAAATCATCGCTACGGTGTCAGCAGCTGCTGCAGAACGAAGCTGTTTGTGTTCTAACAGGAAAGTGTGATAACTCCCTGTTAATTTCAGGATGGATTTAGAGATTTTATCGTTTGTTTCGCAGGTGTTTATTAACTAAATTCTTCGCGCAGCGGTTATAGAACTGAGGTCAGGTGTTCTTGAATGTTCCAGACTTTAAAAAAAGGCTGCTCATAATCATAGCAGCAGTTCATCTTTGCATGGAAGATCTGCTCAGACTTTAGCAATGTGTCATTCAGCAGCTCCAACCTTCATGCTGAAGATCTGGTGACCAGAGGTGGGTCTGCACCTACTAGCAAGAGTAGAAACAACAGTTTTACCAATGGAAGAGCTCCAAAAGTGGACAAGGTTCGGTTGTTTGCATGGTTATGCACTAAGAATGAATTCCTCTTGACTCCCCTGTGACCTTTTCCTCCTCCCTCAATTGAAAGTCAAGGAAAAGATTTGCCATTTTGACACAGTTCACGAGATTTAATGGCGCCCGACATGTTTGCATGAAAGACTTCGAGCGAGGGAGCGTTACAAGTGTTGCAGGAGCCTGAGGAGCAGAGTAACGCTGCACAGCCAGACGGAGATGGTGACCAAATTAAAATCAGGATTTTTTTTCATAGGCACAATCTAAAAATATTTTGATCACACCTTTCATATAATTATTATTTTCAGTTTCTCTGCCATGTTGCTCCAGGCTATTGTTTTATGAATCAACAATACACTCCAAAATGTTAATATTCATTTGTGTGAAAATGAGTAAAGATGAGTTTTCACACATAGGAGAATTTGAGGAACCCTTCAGAGAGGTGCCAAAGAAAATCAATAGCGTCACAATGATATGAATTTAAAATAAAAACAGTTTTTTTAAAGCACTTTTAGGGTCTATTTTACTGAAGAAAAATAGAGATTCCTAATAGAGAACAGCAGAAATAACTGAAAAATGCACAGATGTTGGTCAAATCAGGCAACACAGACACAAATCAATATTACTGTCAACCCCCAAATCTACAAAAACAAGCAAAAAAACATCCTACTTATAAGTTTATTTGGTCCAAACTAACTTGTGGATGTGCATTTCCCAGCGCAGCTTATAGCTTCAAATGCTCCTATAATGTCCCTTTAAATGGTCCATTTGTATTTATTTGTCATGACAGTGAGAACTTCATTCAAAGCGCTCTGAGAAAATGACCCATTACCCACACAGAGGGGCATTTTCACTCCGCTATTCATATTATTGAAATTTCAGTGGGTGTGCAGGCAAAATATAGTGAGTGGGAGAGGAAGTGATCTCTTGAAGCAACTACAGTGGAAATAAGATGAAAAGTGTGATTTAGGAAACCAAGTGAGATAAAGTGCATCCAGTGGAACATTAGCAGAGAGTAACTCCGGTGGGAAAGCAGCACAATGAAAACATTTATTATGAAAGCATCTTCTGAGCTCCGTTCGCGCTATTTAAAGACGCTGTCGACTTGTTAAGCGGAGAGATGAGGGATCAGTGGGAGGAACGGCAGGACTTGTCATAAAACTATGAATTTATGTGAAAAATATATATCGTTTCACACGTTTTGTTTTTTTTTTTCCAATGTGTGCACCTCATCTGCACTTTAGAGAGTTTTCTAAAGCAAAAAGTACAAGATAAAGATGAAAAGTGAGGTGAGACACGCTGCATAAAAACTCAAATTTAAGTTGTTTAAACAGCATCGTAGCGCGTGAAAGACGATTTTCTAAAAACTAACGGTGACATTAATTTCCGTTTAATGTTTCTTGACTAAATTAAAACGAATGCAAGCGTTTGAAAACAAAAACCACAACTGAATGTCTATTAATGAAAACCAAGCGACGCGAGATGGATGTGAAAGGTGCACGAACGGACTAATTAGTGTTTAATTCAAAGTCTTATTCAACAAGCAAGCCTCTGTGGGATCACACACTGTAGCCGCTGATTAGTGAAACCGTCTCCGCCGCTCTCCAAAATATCTCTGGCTGAAAAGTGGATTCAGTCGCTTGACTTGACTGTTGGCGAGAAGCGTTTTGTATTCATTGTGTGTGTGTGACGGTGATGTTACCTGACAGTGAGATTTCTTTGGAGAAACTGATTTACGGACTAAATTCATATCCAATCTCCTGAGAATTAGTGAAGAAGCGGCGGCAAAACTGCTCAGACAAACTACAAAGAGGGAACAACGGGGGGTTCTGTTCAGACACAGTTTGGGTAAAAACTCATCACTCTCGTTTTGTTTGTTGTTGTTGTTGTTTTTTTTTTACCAACAGACCGTCGGCGATGTTGTGCACTTTGATGGGCTTTTTAGAGCATTTTTCTGGGAACTGCTCCCGCTAGAAGCACAGATTGCA
>NW_007580684.1:3376-6414 GCF_000690725.1 Stegastes partitus | reverse complement strand
ACGTCCTTCCAACCTGTTACGTGATCCAGTTGTTCCTCACGCTCACAAGGCCGGCCCCTCTACTTCCTGATATCTGGACTTGTCCAGGTGTCGTCTTCTTCTGTCTTCTTCCCTCGTTTGACTGGTTCAGTGAACGTCGTCTTTGTCTATTTTTTGGTGGTGTGAGGATATTCATTCTTTTGGTTGAGTGGACTTTACTCTGAGTAACTTCTTTACTTTGCTTGAGTTGTGGGATCATCGGGAAAATCTGGACTAAAATCACTTTCAGCAGATTGATGGCGTTTGAACAAAAACAATCTCAGGAACTATTAAAGATAAAAGCTGTAAATCTTTAGTTCTTTATCATCGTGGCACTGATTCAGGATCTGTTCTACTTGGATTATGTTGTTCTTAGTATTCTATATGTTTAGTTTTGTATTATTGTGTCATTCAGCTACATGTGGTTCAGAAAGTATCACTAGTTAACTTCTGCATTATCAGTACTTCTGTTAATATGAGTTCAAAGATGGAACTTCTCATGACTGCTGTTTTTTTTTTGGTCATATTTCAACTCACTCATAAGCAAAGAATATTTGATGAACTTGTCCAATAGTTCAGATTCTGAATCAATGACATGATGATGAATAACAGGTCATCATGGACGCTGGGTCGGAGAGGACGCTGGCGTGGTTAGCCTCTGCAGCTAGCTAACGCCATCAACCAGTCTGAAGATCCCCGGGCTCTCTGGGACCATGTCGTGGCTCATCCTCACAGCTCCACCAGCTCAACCACCACACCGCTCCAACAGCGACACCTTTAGGACAATACAACAGCTTGGACTTCTCTGTTGTCCATTGAGGCTCACGTCATGAGTTTCTCCTCAATTCCTCCTCCTAAAACAACATTCCCTCACTCTGGACAGACTATCACAGTCCTCACACTTCTGGATCACGTCATCACAACAACCGCCCACGTCATCTGAGCACCCATCAAGTGAACCACTTCAACCAGTTCCCACTTCTGGTTTTCTCAACAAAAGTCTTTCCAAGCAGCTCTGCTCAACACCAGGTCACTCAACAACAACGTCTCTTTCTTAATGAATTTATAACGGACAACAAACTGGACCTCTTCTGCCTCACTGAAACCTGGCAGCAACAACTCGACTACATTACGGTGAATCAGACCACTCCTGCAGTATATACGTACATATGGACAACCCCCACACAGAGGGTGGAGGAGGTGGAGTTACTGTCATCCACCACCAACGTTACAACATCCGCCCCTCTCTTTACCTGCTGCAGCAACCTTCGAGCATCTTGCCTTCAGACTCCTCGGCTCACCATCATCTATCATCCCCCCAAAATCAGCTCATCCTTCCTCTCTGACTTCACTGAATTCTTCACCCAACTATCCTCCCCTCCATCATCTGTCCTCCTCTTTGGTTACTTCAACATCTCATATGGACTCCCCCAATAACAAACTTGCAGCTGACTTTCAGGACATCTTAAACTGCCTCAGCCTCCCTCAACACATCAACTTCCCAACCCATAGTCGCGGTCACACACTTGACCCGGTCTGTTCATCTTCAGAGCTCACCATACAAAACCTCACAGTGACCGACCTCTCCGTTTCCGACCACTTGGCCGTCACTATGAACATCAACATCGCTGTTCCACATCCTAAACTAACACACACAATAACTTTCCCCAACCTGAAATCTCTCTTTCAGCGTCCATATCTGCCGTCATCTCCAACTCCTCCCTCCCTAAAAATCCAGCCAACCTGCTTGACTGCTATAACCAGACTCTCTCCACCTGGCTACACCTGCTTGCTCGATTACAAACAAAAATCATAACCTTAACCCACTTTCAAGGTGGCGGCGCACACAGTTGCAGCAGCTCAGTGCTTTTCCGATCGGTGGGCTAGGCTACAGAGGCAGCCACACAGACCACCGCTACCCAGCCTTTTTCTCACGAACGCCAGATCCCTCGCCAACGAGATGGATGAACTGAGGCTACAGATCACAACCAACAACACTGTGAAGGATAGGTGCATCCTGCTGATCACAGAGACCTGGCTTCATTCATTCATCCCGGACTCTGCTATCGAGCTAGCAGGCTACTCTGTGCAGCGTCATGACAGGACATCGGACTCTGGTAAGAGCAGAGGAGGGCGGCTCTGTGTGCACGTCAATAACAACTGGTGTACAAATACAGTAACTGTAGACAGTCACTGCTCCCCGGACCTGGAGTATGAGACTGTTAAATGCAGGACCATTTATCTCCCGAGAGAGTTCACTGTGGTCATGATCACTGCTGTCTACGTTCCACGGGATGCTAATGCTAACTCGGCTATGGGGCATTTACATGGCAGCAGGACTTTAACCATGCAGATTTGAAGGCTGTGCTCCCCAAGTTCCATCAGCATGTGAAGTGTGCTACGAGAGGAGCTAACACACTGGACAAGGGGTACTCAAACATCAAGCTGGACCACAGGGCTAGACCACTACCACATCTGGGCCAGTCTGACCACTTGTCCCGGCTTTTAATTTCTGCATATACCCCCCTCAGGAAAACTGCTCTGACCACCACAAAGACTGTCAAGACTTGGCTGGAAGGCGCCTCTCAGCAGCTCCAGGACTGCTGTGACAGGACAAACTGGGATGTTTTCAAACATCAAGACCTGGAGATGTTCATAGACAGTGTTGGTCCAACAGTAGCTGAAATTTCCCCAAAACTTTCCTGCACCAACCATCAATCTTCAGCTTCTCACCCTAAAGAACAAGCTGTGAAACATTATCCTATAAATTCAGGTATTTGGTTTATTGAAGCCGTTTTTGGGGGTTTTATGTCTCGTGCAGTTGATGGAGCCACAAAATGTTTGAACCCCATCAGCTAGCAGCTAGCACCATGTTAGCTTAGCATGTTGCTATCAGCTTCCTGAACAAACCGTCGTGGCCTCTTTCACCACTTGATGCTCATAAAACACCTGTTTCAGCTGCTCTCACCTGTTTCTGTCCTTCGATCCACGTTTCTTCACTGAGATGTTGGGGTTGGGTT